>NW_023994776.1:0-238267 GCF_015586225.1 Lucilia sericata
TAGTCTTAGTTCTATAGTCTAGTCTAGTCTAGTCATAGTCTAGTCTATAGTCTAGTCTATAGTCTAGTCTATAGTCTAGTCTATAGTCTAGTCTATAGTCTAGTCTATAGTCTAGTCTATAGTCTAGTCTATAGTCTAGTCTATAGTCTAGTCTATAGTCTAGTCTATAGTCTAGTCTATAGTCTAGTCTATAGTCTAGTCTATAGTCTAGTCTATAGTCTAGTCTATAGTCTAGTCTATAGTCTAGTCTATAGTCTAGTCTATAGTCTAGTCTATAGTCTAGTCTATAGTCTAGTCTATAGTCTAGTCTATAGTCTAGTCTATAGTCTAGTCTATAGTCTAGTCTATAGTCTAGTCTATAGTCTAGTCTATAGTCTAGTCTATAGTCTAGTCTATAGTCTAGTCTATAGTCTAGTCTATAGTCTAGTCTATAGTCTAGTCTATAGTCTAGTCTATAGTCTAGTCTATAGTCTAGTCTATAGTCTAGTCTATAGTCTAGTCTATAGTCTAGTCTATAGTCTAGTCTATAGTCTAGTCTATAGTCTAGTCTATAGTCTAGTCTATAGTCTAGTCTATAGTCTAGTTATAGTCCAGTCTAGTCTATAGTCTAGTCTATAGCCTAGTCTATAGTCTAGTCTAGTCTATAGTCTAGTCTATAGTCTAGTCTATAGTCTAGTCTATAGTCTAGTCTATAGTCTAGTCTATAGTCTAGTCTATAGTCTAGTCTATAGTCTAGTCTATAGTCTAGTCTATAGTCTAGTCTATAGTCTAGTCTAGTCTATAGTCTAGTCTAGTCTATAGTCTAGTCTAGTTTATAGTCTAGTCTAGTCTATAGTCTAGTCTAGTCTATAGTCTAGTCTAGTCCTATAGTCTAGTCTATAGTCTAGTCTATAGTCTAGTCTATAGTCTAGTCTATAGTCTAGTCTAGTCTATAGTCTAGTCTATAGTCTAGTCTATAGTCTAGTCTATAGTCTAGTCTAGTCTAGTAGTCTAGTCTAGTCTATAGTCTAGTCTATAGTCTAGTCTATAGTCTAGTCTATAGTCTAGTCTATAGTCTAGTCTATAGTCTAGTCTATAGTCTAGTCTATAGTCTAGTCTATAGTCTAGTCTATAGTCTAGTCTATAGTTAGTCTATAGTCTAGTCTATAGTCTAGTCTATAGTCTAGTCTATAGTCTAGTCTATAGTCTAGTCTATAGTCTAGTCTATAGTCTAGTCTATAATCTAGTCTACAGTCTAGTCTATAGTCTAGTCTATAGTCTAGTCTATAGTCTAGTCTAATCTAATCAAGTCTAGTCTATAGTCTAGTCAAGACTAGAGTGTAGTACTTCTGAGAGCAAGTACTTCTCAGAGCAGAAACCCCAAATATTTGATATGTATAAATTTAAATGAATTTAATGGAAATCGTTTAAAAATTTTCAGGAATAATAAAATAAATCAAACACTTTAGAAAATATAATTTGCCAAGTCAATGTGTTAAATGTCTAACAAGAACAAAAGAGATCTATTAATATAATATTCTTGTTAAAATTCTTTCGTAAACTATAATATAATTTAATATAATTTATTGTTTAAAATTATGATTAATGACAAGGAAATATTTTTTATGACATTTTGAACATTGTTTACAAAATAAATTTAATGAGCCATTAAACAGAGGGACGGACAAAGTACAAGAAAATCTAAAAACACTATAATGTTAACAATTTAGCAAAATTTTTACAAAAATACTACAATATTCTCATAATATTAAAAAAACAATTAATATTATAAAAATAATTTTCATTTTAATGTTGAAAATGCAAAAAAAAAAAAAAACAAATGCAGGCCAAAAGTTGATTAGGTCAACGCCACCGACATCAAAATTTGTGTACAACAACATTTTTCGTGTGTCTGTCTGTCAGTCTGTATCATAAAGTCAATGAATTTTTATTTCAAAAAAGAAATATAGTGGAGAAGACGACAACATTTTACTATTTTTAGCATTTTATTTTTTTTAAGTATTTAAATACAACATGGTGTTTAAAAGGGATTTTAACCAAACGACAGCAGAAAATGTAAGAGACAATGATCTACAAATCTACTGAATAGGTTTTTTTTGTTCGTAAATATTGCCTACAAAGACTTGACAATTTGTAAAAGTGGAGCAACATTTTTTGATTTTTATACCCACCATTAAAAAATGGGAAGTATATTGATTTTATCATTCCGTTAGCAACACAAAATTATATATATATACCATATCCTTGTTAGATTCTAATATAATCTAGACATATCTTTCCTTCAGGACCCTCGCGGGAGAATCTAGTCTAAAATTTCCCACAAATAAAAATCATATGAAATTTGGCATTATATTAAAGTGTTTCGTAAATCGGGTCATATTATATAAGATCCACTTCAGCGTCTTCGTACATAACTGGCTAAAAATATTAGGACAGTTGAAATGAAATTATAAAAAATTCGGTCCACAATTGACCGGAGATTTTTCTTTTGCAAATTGCTATCTTAAAGAGATATCCTTTTATAATTTGTGTTTTTATAAAAAAATTTTTTTAAAAATTTCACTTTTTATAGAAAAATTTTCAAAAATTTCTGTTTTTATAGAATACTTTTCCAAAAATTTCTCTTTTTATAGCAAATTTTTCAAAAAAATGTCTCTTTTTATAGAAAATTTTTCAAAAACGTCTCTTTTTATAGAAAATTGTCCAAAAACGTCTTTTTTTATTGAAAATTTTTCAAAAATTTATATTTTTATAGAAAATTTTTCAAAAATTTTTATTTTTATAGGAAATTATTCAAAAACTTTTATTTATATAGAAAATTTTTTAATAATTTCTTTTTTTAAGAAAAATTTTGAAAAAATTTCTCTTTTTATAGAACATTTTTCAACAAATTTATCTTTTTATAGTAAATTTTTCAAAAAATTGCTCTTTTTATAGACAACTAGCTATGCCCAGTGTGCTTTGCTACCCTAAAAACAGTATAAATAAAAACCGCACTTTAGGATGTTTGAAGATACTAGTTCTATTAGTTTCCCAGTTGTACGAATTTTTATTTTAATGCATATGGGAGGTACCGTAACCCCTTTTGATAGTCCACAATAGAGGTATGGCACATCCCATGTTCACATGAATGTGAAAATTCTTTGTGCAAAATTTTAGGATTCTAGATTCAAATATTCACATGTCAGAGTTGTTAGCGAAAACTTTAAGGATTTTAGCTCTAATAGTTTCTCAGATATACAAATTTTTGTATTTAATTCATATAAGAGGTTCCAAGAACTCCAAATGAATGTCCGCACATTTTACGTCCAAATGTTCACTTTTATGTTAATTTTAAGATTCTACCTCTAATAGTTTCCCAGATAAACGAATTTTTTATTTAATTCATATGGGAGGTACCACGGCCCCTATTGCTAGTCCGATAATTTTCCCCCCAAAATCTTCACATAGATGATAAAGTGCTTTGTGTAAAATTTACAGATTCCAGCTCCAATAGTTTCCCAAATAAACGATTTTTTGTACTTAATTCATATCGGAGGTGCCACTCCCCCTATTTCTAGTCCGCTAATTTTTTGTCCTAAGTATTCATGTTTATACTAAAGTGGCTCCGAAAAATTAGAGGACTCTATCTGTTATATTTTCTCAGATATACTAATTTAAGGTTTTCTTTATATGGGAGGGGCCATGCCCACTATAGCTAGTCCGTCCATATTGTCCTCATATGTTCATATGGATGTCAAAGATGTCCATAAAAAATTTGAGGACTCTGGCTGTTGCAGTTTCTGAGATATGTGATTTTAAATACTTATTATGTATGTGGGTGTGGCACTTTGCCCGCATGAAATTTTAAATAAAAAGTAGCCTATAGTTCCTCCAAAATGTTCACATAGATGTTAATGTGCTTCGTGCAAAATTTAAAGATTCCAGCTCCATTAGTTTCCCAAATAATCGATTTTTTGTATTTAATTAATATGGGACGTGCCACGCCCCCTATTGCTAGTCCGCTAATTTTTTGTCCTAAGTATTCATGTTGATTCCAAAGCAGCTTCACAAAGCGGCTCCAAAGCGGCTCCACATGAAATTTTAAAATAAAAAGTAGCCTATAGTTCCTGTGAACATTTCAGTAAAATCGGTCCAGCCTGCTAAACAGTCTATTAAGTCCAAACAAACATACATACAAACACGCATTGGCTTTATATATATTTTTCAAAAATTTCTCTTTTATAGAAAATTTTTCAAAAATGTCTCTTTTTTATATAAATTTTTTCAAAAATTTCTCTTTTTATAGAGAACTTTTTCTAAAATTTCTCTTTTTATTGAAAATTTCTCTATTTATAGAAAATTTTTACAAAATTTATTTTTTTATAGAAAATTTTTCAAAATTTATTTTTTTATAGAACATTTTTCAAATATTTATTTTTTTATAGAAAATTTTTCAAAAAATTTTTTTTTATAGAAAATTTTTTTTAAATTTTTTCTAAAATTTCTCTTTTTATAGATAATTTTTTAAAAAATTTATCTTTTTGTAGAAAATTTCTTTCTTTAGAGAAAATTTATCGAAAAATTTCTCTTTTAATAGAAAATTTTGCAAAAATTTTTCTTTTCATACAAAAATTTTGTAAAAAAAATTTCTCATTTTACAAAAATTAAATATATAATTATTAATGAAATGTAAAGGATCCTAAATTCGTTTTAACCCGTTAATAGGTACATAGTATGTATGTATGTATGTAATGTATATTTAAAACATACATATAATTTTTGTGTTTTTTTTTTTTTTTTCAAAATAATACACCATTTTAAACGTCTCGAGTTTTTAAGTTGTATAAACTTCCTGCTCGTGTTTATATTTCAAAATGCTTGTATGTGAAACGCACAATTTTAAGGTCTATAGGAAATTTTATTATATTGGCATGAATCCATTTGAAAGTGAACGCAAAAGGTTCAATGCACGATTGCATATTTCATTTTGTGTAACAAATTAATTGATTTATATAGTATTGAATAGATAGATTTGAAAATTAGAACAAAATGTTTCTTCTTTATGATAATAATCAGTTCTTTAGTTCTGAGATCTTTTTATAGAAAAGTCTATTCTCAACTTTAGAAAAGTCTCTAGATTTCCCAATAGAATATGCTGGACTATAGAACGTTCTATAGTCTCGCGTGTTATCGATTAAAACTAAATTTTAAAGATTTATTAAACTTTCTAGGATTTTTATTTTGAAATAAAAATGATCTCAGACTCTATGCGCAATACACTAGTTAGAAAATCCTTCCTTTTAATTTAAAGAATCCGTACATTACGTAGAAAGAACAAATTGAAATAAATTTGCAACAGATGTTATTAAAAGAAAAATTAAAATATAATTTAAAATAATACAACTAAAATACTCGTAATATGGACAATATTTTCTATTTTAAACAAAAACACATGTCAACGTCAATCAGTATTTAAATAAAAACAAAACCAAAAAAACTAATATTAATAATATGTATGGTGGTCCCCCATTGTCTTCTGTCATTATTGTCTAATAAAATTAAGAAAAAATTACCACACAAGCAAAAACAAAATAATAATTTGCTAATTTGAATTATCCTCTCCACTCAACAAAAATTTCAATAATTATCTTATAAATTGTTGTAAAAATTTTAAATACATATTTAAACTTAATTCGTTTATAAACAATTCTACGTGATTGTCAGACAGTTTGTCTGTGACAATTAATACATATTTTTTTTCTAAATTTATAAACAAATAATGTTAATGCAGAATATTAATGACCAGCATTGGCATTATATTAAAAATTAAATTAAAATTATATTTAATTAATAAGATTAAGAAAACAATTTAAATGAAAAATTTATATTAAATCCAATGTCATTGATCATTTAGCATTGAAAAAAAAGGCTTAACATAATTTTTATTCTAGTCAAGATGAGTAATTTTTCTGTGCAATTACGTATTTATATTTTCTTCATTAAAATGTAATTATTTTTTTTTTAAATCACTTAAAATTTTAAAACACACGAAATGATTTTTAAATAAATTTTTAAAATATATATTATTTTTTGTATCTCATTTATTTGAACTAAATTAACATTAGACGACTACGACAAATACAATTTAGGACAAGAAAATTCGGGTCAATGCAAAAATTTCAAAAAGAAATTAAAATATCTTTTCAAAATATTCAATATTGAGGGACAACAAAACAAGCAAATAAACGTGAACGAACGACGCTTGTCTTAATACTTGAGAAACTCTAAGGGTTGGTTTCTGAATAGTCAGTTAACTTGCTGTTAAACGGGAAACTAATTCAAGCTATAAAACTGTCTATAAACTAGACTACAAAACTATAAACCTGACTGTAGAACAGGCTACAGTTTGACTATAGAACAGACTACAGTCTCGACTATAGAATAGTCTATATTCTGCACTATAGAATATAGAATATAGTCTGGACTATAGAATTTAGTCTGAACCATAGAATAGTCTATATTCAGGACTATAGAACAGACTACAGTCTAGACTATAGAACAGACTACAGTCTAGACTATAGAACAGACTACATTCTGGACTATAGAACAGACTACAGTCTGGACTATAGAACAGACTACAGTCTGGACTATAGCACAGACTACAGTCTAGACTATAGAACAGACTACAGTCTGGACTATAGAACAGACTACAGTCTGGACTATAGAACAGACTACAGTCTGGACTATAGAACAGACTACAGTCTGGACTATAGAACAGACTACAGTCTGAACTATAGAACAGACTACAGTCTGGACTATAGAACAGACTACAGTCTGGACTATAGAACAGACTACAGTCTGGACTATAGAACAGACTACAGTCTGGACTATAGAACAGACTACAGTCTGGACTATAGAACAGACTACAGTCTGGACTATAGAACAGACTACAGTCTGGACTATAGAACAGACTACAGTCTGGACTATAGAACAGACTACAGTCTGGAAAAGTCTATAGTCTGGACTATAGAATAGTCTATAGTCTGGACTATAGAATAGTCTATAGTCTGGACTATAGAATAGTCTATAGTCTGGACTATAGAATAGTCTATAGTCTGGACTATAGAATAGTCTATAGTCTGGACTATAGAATAGTCTATAGTCTGGACTATAGAATAGTCTATAGTCTGGACTATAGAATAGTCTATAGTCTGGACTATAGAATAGTCTATAGTCTGGACTATAGAATAGTCTATAGTCTGGACTATAGAATAGTCTATAGCCTGGACTATAGAATAGTCTATAGTCTGGACTATAGAATAGTCTATAGCCTGGACTATAGAATAGTCTATAGTCTGGACTATAGAATAGTCTATAGTCTGGACTATAGAATAGTCTATAGTCTGGACTATAGAATAGTCTATAGTCTGGACTATAGAATAGTCTATAGTCTGGACTATAGAATAGTCTATAGTCTGGACTATAGAATAGTCTATAGTCTGGACTATAGAATAGTCTATAGTCTGGACTATAGAATAGTCTATAGTCTGGACTATAGAATAGTCTATAGTCTGGACTATAGAATAGTCTATAGTCTGGACAATAGAATAGTCTATAGTCTGGACTATAGAATAGTCTATAGTCTGGATATCTATAGTCTGGACTATAGAATAGTCTATAGTCTGGACTATAGAATAGTCTATAGTCTGGACTATAGAATAGTCTATAGTCTGGACTATAGAATAGTCTATAGTCTGGACTATAGAATAGTCTATAGTCTGGACTATAGAATAGTCTATAGTCTGGACTATAGAATAGTCTATAGTCTGGACTATAGAATAGTCTATAGTCTGGACTATAGAATAGTCTATAGTCTGGACTATAGAATAGTCTATAGTCTGGACTATAGAATAGTCTATAGTTTGGACTATAGAATAGTCTATAGTTTGGACTATAGAATAGTCTATAGTTTGGACTATAGAATAGTCTATAGTCTGGACTATAGAATAGTCTATAGTCTGGACTATAGAATAGTCTATAGTCTGGACTATAGAATAGTCTATAGTCTGGACTATAGAATAGTCTATAGTCTGGACTATAGAATAGTCTATAGTCTGGACTATAGAATAGTCTATAGTCTGGACTATAGAATAGTCTATAGTCTGGACTATAGAATAGTCTATAGTCTGGACTATAGAATAGTCTATAGTCTGGACTATAGAATAGTCTATAGTCTGGACTATAGAATAGTCTATAGTCTGGACTATAGAATAGTCTATAGTCTGGACTATAGAATAGTCTATAGTCTGGACTATAGAATAGTCTATAGTCTGGACTATAGAATAGTCTATAGTCTGGACTATAGAATAGTCTATAGTCTGGACTATAGAATAGTCTATAGTCTGGACTATAGAATAGTCTATAGTCTGGACTATAGAATAGTCTATAGTCTGGACTATAGAATAGTCTATAGTCTGGACTATAGAATAGTCTATAGTCTGGACTATAGAATAGTCTATAGTCTGGACTATAGAATAGTCTATAGTTTGGACTATAGAATAGTCTATAGTCTGGACTATAGAATAGTTATAGTCTGGACTATAGAATAGTCTATAGTCTGGACTATAGAATAGTCTATAGTCTGGACTATAGAATAGTCTATAGTCTGGACTATAGAATAGTCTATAGTCTGGACTATAGAATAGTCTATAGTTTGGACTATAGAATAGTCTATAGTCTGGACCATAGAATAGTCTATAGTCTGGACTATAGAATAGTCTATAGTCTGGACTATAGAATAGTCTATAGTCTGGACTATAGAATAGTATATAGTTTGGACTATAGAATAGTATATAGTTTGGACTATAGAATAGTCTATAGTCTGGACTATAGAATAGTCTATAGTCTGGACTATAGAATAGTCTATAGTCTGGACTATAGAATAGTCTATAGTCTGGACTATAGTTTGGACTATAGAATAGTCTATAGACTGGTCTATAGTCCCGACTATAGAATAGTCTATAGACTGGTCTATAGTCCCGACTATAGAATAGTCTATAGACTGGTCTATAGTCCCGACTATAGAATAGTCTATAGTCCCGACTATAGAATAGTCTATAGTCTGGACTATAGAATAGTCTATAGTCTGGACTATAGAATAGCCTATAGTCTTGACTATAGAATAGTCTATAGTCTGGACTATAGAATAGTCTATAGTTTGTACTATGCAATAGTCTATAGTTTGGACTATGCAATAGTCTATAGTCTTGACTATATAATAGTATATAGTTTGAACTGCAGAATAATCTATAGTATGGACTATAGAATAGTCAATAGTCTGGACTATAGAATAGTCTAGACTATAGACTATCTGTACTATGGAACTATAGAATTGTCTACTGTTTGGACTATACAATAGTCTATTGTCTGGACTGGAGAACAAACTATAATCTGTACTATAGAACAGTCTATAGTTTTGACTAGAAAACAATCGAGAGTATTCCGTATATAACTATTGACTATGTCCGTAAATAAATTTTTCAATAAATATTTTTATTTTTTCGAAAATCATAAATTATAGTAAAATGTTCATTTTTAAAATCAAATATAATAAATATCTTATAATTCATTATTTTTAAAAACTGCGCCATTTATCAAATTGTATTATTTTTAACAATAATCGCAAATCCATAAATATTTTTATATAGTAATTTATCAAATATACATTTTTAAAAATTTACACTAAACTAAAAATATAAATAAACACTTTAAACAGCCGGTGAAAGAAATTTGCATTCATTTTTATAAAAATTTACAAAATTTATGTAAAAATGTAAATCAATTAAAATAACTACGAATCACTCACCTCTTTCTCTTTTTCTTCATTATCATTGGCAGAATCTTGCTTCTCTGGATCTAATTCCTGTAACAGAAAATAATAAATAAATAAATAACATGAAACAAAAATTTTTAAAAGAAAAATAAATAATTCAATTTTAAATATTGACGTAAGTAATAAAATGAAAATAGTTTACATAAACGTAAATAAAATCGACACAATAATTATATGTAAAGATTATATCGTAAAATTTTATTTCAACTAACAAAGTCAAGGTCAATATTAAAATCAGCAAAAGCAAATGTTTTATGGGATTTGTGAAGCAGATGAAACAAAAATAGAAAAAAACAAAACATTAATATTGACCATGTGTTTTATTTAAATATTTCTTCACGTACAATACAAACGTGATTTGGAAAAACCAATACTTTTTTAATCTAATGTAAAGAAAATTTCTATAAAAATAATTGTTTAGCTTATAACAGTTTATTAAACTTTACTTTGATCTTTTGAAAGGAACAAAAAAGAAAATAAAAATGGGGAAATCTATTAACGAGATATAATTAAAAATATTTTATTTCTCGTCCAGCTAACACTGTGGTTTAAATTAAGAAATTAATCTTGAAGTATGTGAATAACTGTCTGTGGCTCTTGCAGAGACCGTTATATTGCACACTCAAAACACTAACGATCATAAAAATTCTTTACTACTCTACTTTAATCGATAGTTAATAACCATTAATAAAAGAAAAATTGTTTTTAACAACTGGAATATTATAAAATGTTCGTATGTTGATACAACTTGACTTTTTTAGGACAGTCTGAATTTTGACTTTAAAACAAATTGACTATAGACGAGTTTATATTCCTCACTATAGAAAAGTTTATAGTCTTGTCTATGGAAGAGTCCATAGTTTGGAATACAGTACAGTCCTGACTACCACACTTTAACTATAAAATAATCTAGCAGTGACTACGGAACATTCTATTGCCTGGACTAAAACCAATCTATAGTCTGAACTAAAAAACAATCTATAGCCTGGACTATAGAACAATCTATAGCCTGGACTATAGAACAGTCTATAGTCTGGACTATAGAACAGTCTATAGTCTGGACAATAGATCAGTCTATAGTCTGGACTATAGAACAGTCTATAGTCTGGACTATAGAACAGTCTATAGTCTGGACTATAGAACAGTCTATAGTCTGGACTATAGAACAGTCTATAGTCTGGACTATAGAACAGTCTATAGTCTGGACTATAGAACAGTCTATAGTCTGGACTATAGAACAGTCTATAGTCTGGACTATAGAACAGTCTATAGTCTGGACTATAGAACAGTCTATAAGTCTATAGTCTGGACTATAGAACATCAGTCTATAGTCTGGACTATAGAACAGTCTATAGTCTGGACTATAGAACAGTCTATAGTCTGGACTATAGAACAGTCTATAGTCTGGACTATAGAACAGTCTATAGTCTGGACTATAGAACAGTCTATAGTCTGGACTATAGAACAGTCTATAGTCTGGACTATAGAACAGTCTATAGTCTGGACTATAGAACAGTCTATAGTCTGGACTATAGAACAGTCTATAGTCTGGACTATAGAACAGTCTATAGTCTGGACTATAGAACAGTCTATAGTCTGGACTATAGAACAGTCTATAGTCTGGACTATAGAACAGTCTATAGTCTGGACTATAGAACAGTCTATAGTCTGGACTATAGAACAGTCTATAGTCTGGACTATAGAACAGTCTATAGTCTGGACTGTAGAACAGTCTATAGTCTGGACTATAGAACAGTCTATAGTCTGGACTATAAACAGTCTATAGTCTGGACTATAGAACAGTCTATAGTCTGGACTATAAACAGTCTATAGTCTGGACTATAGAACAGTCTATAGTCTGGACTATAGAACAGTCTATAGTCTGGACTATAGAACAGTCTATAGTCTGGACTATAGAACAGTCTATAGTCTGGACTATAGAACAGTCTATAGTCTGGACTATAGAACAGTCTATAGTCTGGACTATAGAACAGTCTATAGTCTGGACTATAGAACAGTCTATAGTCTGGACTATAGAACAGTCTATAGTCTGGACTATAGAACAGTCTATAGTCTGGACTATAGAACAGTCTATAGTCTGGACTATAGAACAGTCTATAGTCTGGACTATAGAACAGTCTATAGTCTGGACTATAGAACAGTCTATAGTCTGGACTATAGAACAGTCTATAGTCTGGACTATAGAACAGTCTATAGTCTGGACTATAGAACAGTCTATAGTCTGGACTATAGAACAGTCTATAGTCTGGACTATAGAACAGTCTATAGTCTGGACTATAGAACAGTCTATAGTCTGGACTATAGAACAGTCTATAGTCTGGACTATAGAACAGTCTATAGTCTGGACTATAGAACAGTCTATAGTCTGGACTATAGAACAGTCTATAGTCTGGACTATAGAACAGTCTATAGTCTGGACTATAGAACAGTCTATAGTCTGGACTATAGAACAGTCTATAGTCTGGACTATAGAACAGTCTATAGTCTGGACTATAGAACAGTCTATAGTCTGGACTATAGAACAGTCTATAGTCTGGACTATAGAACAGTCTATAGTCTGGACTATAGAACAGTCTATAGTCTGGACTATAGAACAGTCTATAGTCTGGACTATAGAACAGTCTATAGTCTGGACTATAGAACAGTCTATAGTCTGGACTATAGAACAGTCTATAGTCTGGACTATAGAACACACAGTGGGGCAGAATGGAAATTTTTTGGAAATAAATCTGGCATTTCTAAACGGCTGATCCGATCGGGATAAAATTTGGCGTGAGCATAGCCAAGGAGTATTCGAGTTTAAGTTTTGAAGATGAACCCTGCATATGCCCCAGGGACGGCGCTGTGGCGGCTCAAAGTAGGGTACCTACGACATGTAAAATTTTTAAACTCGTGCCATTTTTTTGTTTTTCACCCAAATACAAAGATTTTTATATTTTGTGAAAGCGCTCGACGAGATCTTGAAAAAACATGCTTGGACATACTACTTATCTCTTATAATATCCGAGTTATAGGCATTTAAAAATTTAGTGATACAAAATTTACCATACCTTGGTCCGCCTTTTTTTGAATACCGGGCGTAATTTTGGACCAAATGGACTCAATTTTTTCTTGTTAGTTAGACAACAAAATTTCCAATAATATACAAAAAATTTCAGATCAATATCATTTACAGATCCAAAAATATACGTTTTTTAATTTAAAAATTCAAAAATTTTTAGATTTTTGGCGTTTTTTTGCCAAAAATGTGTCTTAACTCTTTTATTAATAAAATAAAATTTTTATTAAGAACATATAACAATTTTATAGTTTTCTAAAAGGTATCTTTACGCAGAACGCTTTGGCGTAAAAACTAGTCCTATTTTTTGAAAATGTTGCCACTGCGTCCTTCCGAATATGACCTATTTTTTATCAAAACTTCAACTTTGGGCGACATGTTCTAAAATCCCAAAGCTGGGATCAGAAAACTGAAAGCAGTTTTGGAAACCTCAATATGTTTTCTATTTACTCCAAAAGTATTTTCCCAGCCCTGAAAGAAATGTGGACCCTATGGGCAAAAAAATAAAAAATCCCATTTTTGGGATTTTCATTCCTATTTTTGGGAATTGCGGGATGCCCTTTGACCTTTTCAATTTTTTTTTTGTATATTCTTATTTGAAATGACAAATTTAACAAGCGTTGAAAATTTCATTGAGTTTTGTTCATAAATAAAGATTTTGTCATATATTACATATTTGTTTAATTTCTAAAACTATGATTTATATCAAAATTTTAATAGGATCGCATATAGCTACAACAATTTAGTCCATATTTATCCCTTAATATAATTTTTTATTTAGATATGGAAATTCTCGACCCTTTACAAAAAATTTCAAGCCAATATCTCAATTACATTCAAAAATATGTTCATTTAAACCTGTGTCCTTTAATTTCATCTTTTTCATATTTTAGTATTAAGTATGACAGCACATATTTAAATCTTATATTTACCTATTTTCTATTTGTTTGCTTATCCTTATAACTGAAAGGTCCTATTATGCTTAAATTTTCAAAAATTTATAACTATTTTTTACCTAAATTTTTTCGACAGATCATTTCGTTCTGTTTCGTTTATGATCATGTAGGTAAAAATGTACAGGTAATGATAATTTCGATTCATTCACTAATAAGAAATATCAATGACTGAATTACAGGTTATAGTAATATAGTCCTAAATGTTAATAGGTAGACAATTCGTAATTTTTTACTTTGGAATACCTGTATCGGAAATGACAAGAATTGGTATATAAGTAAACTTCTCAGATTTTAAGTACCATATTTAATAAATCTACAATGAAGATTACATTAAAGTACGAAGAGTTGTGTTCCGTTTTATGGAGTATATCTTCAAAAGGGCCAGAAAGAATTGAAGACATTTCAAATTATATAAAAACTACATATAGTAGAAAAGTAGACAAAACGGGCATATCAAAAATTGAAAACTTTTTGAAACTTTTTGATGTAAAAAGTAAGTCTGTGGATGGAAATCAAAAGAAATTTCGATTAAAATTTTGTAGTTGGATGGAAACTACTACGGAAATCTCAATTTACAACACATCAATAGGAGCGCCTTGCAAGTCATACGAAGACTTATGTTCAAGGTAAAAAAAAAGAGGGTCACACAAAAACTTTTTTCAATCTCAAATGAGGAAATTGCTGATACATTTAACGAAATGCTGAAAAAGGAAAACCAACATATGGATGTCGTACATATTGCAACTATTCTTCCTAATGCATCACCAAAACGACTTAAGCGAATTGTGGAAAGTATACCAACTCCAACATCATAATCAAGTTTTACTGAAGAGGAAGCAATAGCGCTTATGTTGGAACTGGGTCTCAGTCGAAATAAGTACCAAATATTAAGGAAAGCTCTGCATGAAAAAGGACACAATATATTTCCATCATACAAGGCGATCCAGGAAAAAAAAACAAACTATCCTACTAAATCAACAAAAAATAATGAAGAATTGAAAGAACTGAGAGCTGCGGAAAAAAGCAGAATCCAAGAAGAATTTAAAGTTCAGATGGGATTAAACATCGACAAACCACTTTCAAGTTCCGGTAGTACAAATGATTTAGGTGTTGTTGTGCGTGGCTCATAATAAAATTATATTTTTTTTTATTTTATATACAATATTATAATAAAATAATTAACTAAATAATTTTTAAAAATTGTCCAAATATTTTATTCAACACCAAATGTATGTTCTGTCATACTTAATACTAAAATATGAAAAAGATGAAATTAAAGGACACAGGTTTAAATGAACATATTTTTGAATGTAATTGAGATATTGGCTTGAAATTTTTTGTAAAGGGTCGAGAATTTCCATATCTAACTAAAAAATGATATTAAGGGATAAATATGGACTAAATTGTTGTAGCTATTTGCGATCCTATTAAAATTTTGATATAAATCATAGTTTTAGAAATAAAACAAATATGTAATATATGACAAAATCTTTATTTATGAACAAAACTCAATGAAATTTTCAACGCTTGTTAAATTTGTCATTTCAAATAAGAATATGCAAAAAAAAATTGAAAAGGTCAAAGGGCATCCCGCAAATCCCAAAAATAGGAATGAAAATCCAAAAAATGGGATTTTTTACTTTTTTGCCCATAGGGTCCACATTTCTTTCAGGGCTGGGAAAATACTTTTGGAGTAAATAGAAAACATATTGAGGTTTCCAAAACTGCTTTCAGTTTTCTGATCCCAGCTTTGGGATTTTAGAACATGTCGCCCAAAGTTGAAGTTTTGATAAAAAATAGGTCATATTCGGAAGGACGCAGTGGCAACATTTTCAAAAAATAGGACTAGTTTTTTACGCCAAAGCGTTCTGCGTAAAGATACATTTTAGAAAACTATAAAATTGTTATATGTTCTTAATAAAAATTTTATTTTATTGATAAAAGAGTTAAGACACATTTTTGGCAAAAAAACGCCAAAAATCTAAAAATTTTTGAATTTTTAAATTAAAAAACGTATATTTTTGGATCTGTAAATGATATTGATCTGAAATTTTTTGTATATTATTGGAAATTTTGTTGTCTAACTAACAAGAAAAAATTGAGTCCATTTGGTCCAAAATTACGCCCGGTATTCAAAAAAAGGCGGACCAAGGTATGGTAAATTTTGTATCACTAAATTTTTAAATGCCTATAACTCGGATATTATAAGAGATAAGTAGTATGTCCAAGCATGTTTTTTCAAGATCTCGTCGAGCGCTTTCACAAAATATAAAAATCTTTGTATTTGGGTGAAAAACAAAAAAATGGCACGAGTTTAAAAATTTTACATGTCGTAGGTACCCTACTTTGAGCCGCCACAGCGCCGTCCCTGGGGCATCTGCAGGGTTCATCTTCAAAACTTAAACTCGAATACTCCTTGGCTACGCTCACGCCAAATTTTATCCCGATCGGATCAGCCGTTTAGAAATGCCAGATTTATTTCCAAAAAATTTCCATTCTGCCCCACTGTGGAACAGTCTATAGTCTGGACTATAGAACAGTCTATAGTCTGGACTATAGAACAGTCTATAGTCTGGACTATAGAACAGTCTATAGTCTGGACTATAGAACAGTCTATAGTCTGGACTATAGAACAGTCTATAGTCTGGACTATAGAACAGTCTATAGTCTGGACTATAGAATAGTCTATAGTCTGGACTATAGAACAGTCTATAGTCTGGACTATAGAACAGTCTGTAGTCTGGACTATAGAACAGTCTATAGTCTGGACTATAGAACAGTCTATAGTCTGGACTATAGAACAGTCTATAGTCTGGACTATAGAACAGTCTACAGTCTGGACTATAGAACAGTCTACAGTCTGGACTATAGAACAGTCTATAGTCTGGACTATAGAACAGTCTATAGTCTGGACTATAGAACAGTCTATAGTCTGGACTATAGAACAGTCTACAGTCTGGACTATAGAACAGTCTATAGTCTGGACTATAGAACAGTCTATAGTCTGGACTATAGAACAGTCTATAGTCTGGACTATAGAACAGTCTATAGTCTGGACTATAGAACAGTCTATAGTCTGGACTATAGAACAATATATAGTCTGGACTATAGAACAGTCTATAGTCTGGACTGTAGAACAGTCTATAGTCTGGACTATAGAACAGTCTATAGTCTGGACTATAGAACAGTCTATAGTCTGGACTATAGAACAGTCTATAGTCTGGACTATAGAACAGTCTATAGTCTGGACTATAGAACAGTCTATAGTCTGGACTATAGAACCGTCTATAGTCTGGACTATAGAACCGTCTATAGTCTGGACTATAGAACCGTCTATAGTCTGGACTATAGAACCGTCTATAGTCTGGACTATAGAACCGTCTATAGTCTGGACTATAGAACCGTCTATAGTCTGGACTATAGAACCGTCTATAGTCTGGACTATAGAACCGTCTATAGTCTGGACTATAGAACAGTCTATAGTCTGGACTATAGAACCGTCTATAGTCTGGACTATAGAACCGTCTATAGTCTGGACTATAGAACCGTCTATAGTCTGGACTATAGAACCGTCTATAGTCTGGACTATAGAACCGTCTATAGTCTGGACTATAGAACCGTCTATAGTCTGGACTATAGAACCGTCGATAGTCTGGACTATAGAACCGTCTATAGTCTGGACTATAGAACCGTCGATAGTCTGGACTATAGAACCGTCTATAGTCTGGACTATAGAACCGTCTATAGTCTGGACTATAGAACCGTCTATAGTCTGGACTATAGAACCGTCTATAGTCTGGACTATAGAACCGTCTATAGTCTGGACTATAGAACCGTCTATAGTCTGGACTATAGAACCGTCTATAGTCTGGACTATAGAACCGTCTATAGTCTGGACTATAGAACCGTCTATAGTCTGGACTATAGAACCGTCTATAGTCTGGACTATAGAACCGTCTATAGTCTGGACTATAGAACCGTCTATAGTCTGGACTATAGAACCGTCTATAGTCTGGACTATAGAACCGTCTATAGTCTGGACTATAGAACCGTCTATAGTCTGGACTATAGAACCGTCTATAGTCTGGACTATAGAACCGTCTATAGTCTGGACTATAGAACCGTCTATAGTCTGGACTATAGAACCGTCTATAGTCTGGACTATAGAATCGTCTATAGTCTGGACTATAGAACCGTCTATAGTCTGGACTATAGAACCGTCTATAGTCTGGACTATAGAACCGTCTATAGTCTGGACTATAGAACCGTCTATAGTCTGGACTATAGAACCGTCTATAGTCTGGACTATAGAACCGTCTATAGTCTGGACTATAGAACCGTCTATAGTCTGGACTATAGAACCGTCTATAGTCTGGACTATAGAACCGGCTATAGTCTGGACTATAGAACCGGCTATAGTCTGGACTATAGAACCGGCTATAGTCTGGACTATAGAACCGGCTATAGTCTGGACTATAGAACCGGCTATAGTCTGGACTATAGAACCGGCTATAGTCTGGACTATAGAACCGGCTATAGTCCGGACTATAGAACCGGCTATAGTCTGGACTATAGAACCGGCTATAGTCCGGACTATAGAACCGGCTATAGTCTGGACTATAGAACCGGTTATAGTCTGGACTATAGAACCGTCTATAGTCTGGACTATAGAACCGTCTATAGTCTGGACTATAGAACCGTCTATAGTCTGGACTATAGAACCGTCTATAGTCTGGACTAAAAAATAGTCTATAGTCGGAACTATAGAATAGTCTAAAGTCGGGACTATAAAACAGTCTAAAGTCTGGACTATAGAACAGTCTATAGTCGGAACTATAGAATAGTCTAAAGTCTGGACTATAGAACAGTCTATAGGCTGGACTATAGAACAGTCTATAGTCTGGACTATAGAACAGGCTATAGTCTGGACTATAGAACAGTCTATAGTCTGGACTATAGAACAGTCTATAGTCTGGACTATAGAACCGTCTATAGTCTGGACTATAGAACCGTCTATAGTCTGGACTATAGAACAGTCTATAGTCTGGACTATAGAACCGTCTATAGTCTGGACTATAGAACCGTCTATAGTCTGGACTATAGAACCGTCTATAGTCTGGACTATAGAACCGTCTATAGTCTGGACTATAGAACCGTCTATAGTCTAGACTATAGAACAGTCAATAGTCTAGACTATAGAACAGTCAATAGTCTGGACTATAGAACAGTCTACAGTTTGGACTATAGAAAAGTTTATAGTTTGGACTATAGAACAGTTTATAGTTTGGACTATAGAACAGTTTATAGTCTGGACTATAGAACAGTCAATAGTCTGGACTATAGAACAGTAGATAGCAAATAAATAAAAAAATATAAAATTATAAAAATGGTATGCAAAACTTACATCCATATCGATATGTACAACACCAGTTGAGCGACGTTTTGGTTTTCTTCTTCGCTGAATAACAGCCTGTGTTGCTAAAGCACTGCGATTATCATTTTCCTTGTCATTATCTGTAAAAAGCAAGAGATAAAGAAGCATTTAACTTAGAGGTTAAATTAAAAAGAACTTAATGAAGCCGTCTTACCTTTATCATCATTATTGCTGCTGTGAAGATTTGATGTTGAGGTGTTAACCGTATTCGAAGTGCTTGTACCAGTTGTTTGCGAATCGGGTGTTAACGATGTAGTCGATGTGGCTGTAGTAGTAGAACGACGTGATGGATATGATGTGAAACTACTACTGCTGGAACTATTGTCATTAAGTTTATCATCGTTGTTAGAGTGGCTGCTGGAACTAGTGTTGGAGGTGTTAGAACTAGCTGTAGTAGTACTATTATTGCTTAAATTACTAGTCGGTGGTGCCGAGACTGGTCGACCAATTGAATTCAACGATTGATTGGAAGAAGAAACTGGGAAGTGGATAAAAGAAAATTGTTATTATTGTTATAGATGGACATTAAAAAATAAATACTAAACTTACTATTAGAACTGTTAACTCTTCGCTGTGACATGGAATTAGCAGCAGCTATAACAGCTGGAGCACTTGGTATTATAGTGCTATTATTCGGTGGATATGTATTTCCGCTGGTAGCATCTTCCAGTTTAAACTGTTTTTTATTGTAAAATAATTATATATTAAAATTTATTTAATACTTAAGAATTACAATATGAAACTTAATAAATATGATTTATAAATTTTAATAAAAAATTAAATTTATCTTTTCTGTAAGTAAGAGTATGTTGTGTATTTTTTATTTATGTAAATTATGCTTTATTTAGTTTAGTAGTAGTTTAACTTTTTTCTCTTCTTTTGTTAATTAAAAATATTTGGTAATTTGCAAACTCTACTACATTCATTAGAGGGATATTATTTATTTTTATTTTGGTTTAAAATTGAGTAGTATTTTTGGTTTAATTTGTTGCTGCACCATAACCGATTTTAGTATTTTGAGATTTGTTTGGTATTATTCTATCTAAAAAGTAGCATTTTATTACTAAATATTATTGGATTATTTGGGAAAAGTATATACTTTTATAATGTTATTGTTTGTATTTTCGATATTTCAATTTTTACAACCATTCAAAGTTATCGGCGATAATTACTTAATCAGGAATTATTTTTTGGGCAACGAAGGTCAAGAAATTTTTAACCCGGAGACCTAAATATACTTATCTAAAGGATTATGTATCTCTAAATCCAAATCAGACTGATTCTGGCCTTCTCACATCACGTTTATGAGATATCGTGTCTTAAAAACTGAAAAATCCTCGCTTTTGTCTATATTTGAGTCGTTGTAACTGTGCAAAGACCTGCTTGTTGATAAAATCTGTTATATCATCTTAAAAGTCCAATCTGTAGACTTAAAAATAAAGGTTTATCTCCATTTTACTTTCTGTGATAAACTTATACAATTTGTTGCCTCAAATTGTTAACATTTTTCTCATAAAAATCCTTTTAAAAATCTGTTGCACTTGGGAAGATATCGTCCGATAAAGTTTTTGCAATATAAAATTTTTGGGGATTTATAGTTGCTTTAAGATACCTCGAAATATGACGAAGCTATGGCATAGGTTAAACCTTTACTTTGAAGCTGACGAATTGTAATTTCAAACGACATTACCGATTTTAAGAGATAAAGATGTCTGCCCGCTTTTATAAGGTCTCAAAAACATGTTTTTTCAGTTTAAATCGTAATCGTAATAGATTTAAGGCGATTTAACTTTCTCAACGCTTTAATTAGTTTGGTTATAGATGTGCAATTTATCACTTCAGATCTCAATTTGAAATTTCTAAAGTTCCTAGCGATCTGGGGATTGAGGTTACAATTTATGACGTGTCTAGCCGTAGAATGTAAAAATGATGTAGCGGAAGAAGAGAAGGTTCGAACCTTGACTTAAATAGAAGGAACATTTTTATAGGATGATCTCTGAAAAATGTCGGGACATTGACAACCAGTCCTGTAACAGAAAAATGGTTTACAGTCCATTTTTCAAAGGTATCAGAGGTCTTACGGAAAAGAATAGATGAAATCTCAACATAGATACTTATTAGACTGGATAGATGTTCCATTAGCACTTTTATTACTTAGTTAAAGGGGTAATCTCATGCCAATCTTCTGTAGGTAATGCGAGGCTATTGATGAGCTAGAAACAATTGATATTATTGCCGTTGCCCTAGAATATGGAGTCTCAGAAGTAGATTCCATGATGAGCTGGGAAACATTGCTAGGTGCAACCCATGCAATATTTTAGGTTTAATCATGGCAATTAGCAGTTTTGTGAAATTGGAGATTATAGCGAAGATTCCGAACTTCTAACCAAATTATTTCTATATCTAAATCTAAATAATTTCGGAAACCAAACCTCAGTTTTGCTTCAATATTATCTCTTTTTCTTATTTGCCTATATAAGCTCTACTTATAGACCACAATTGTTGAGTTATAACATTATTGTGTTAATTTTAAGCTTGTGCTAGGAGAGGAAAATTTTATAATAAATCTATATGCAGAATACTATCTGCAAATTCCACCTTTTTAAAGGAATCTCCAATTGGCCTACCCCTAGAAGTCGGTATTAAATGCTCGAAATATTGTAGTATTTCCCGTTCCAGGCTGTATTCTTTACCAGGGCTTGAGAATATTTGTAAATTAGGACATTCAGACATCTTTTAGGGTTAAATCATCGTATATACATAAGGAACTGATATTGTTCTGTGAGAGTGACTCTAAGAACAAATAGACGACAGAATGAGGAACTTTTAGTATGATCAAATTTTAAGGTTGGTTCTTTTAGTCCATATGGAATAGAATCGGTACTATTACTACTATAGCGTGGGTGATGGTGTCTATATTGCATATGCAGTTCACAAAGAGTCAAAGAGCATCCAAAATTTACAGTTATTTCCACTAACGTCTAACTATATGGTTGACTCTAATTCGTGTTTCATCACGAATGTATTCTTTCTAAACGAGAGTGAAGACCATCGTCACTTTAGATTACGTTTTGTAAGCGAGAGCGGAGACAGTCGTCAGCTTGAGAGTAGATACTTAATAACATAAGGGAAAAGGTTCATTGTTATGTATTGACTTCTTAGGACTAGCCTTCTCTTTACAATCTATGGGATGACGATTGACTTTCTTCTAAACGATAGTGAAGGTCGTCACTTTAGTGTACGTTTAGCTAGAGCGAAGACAGTCGTCACCTTACCGTCCCCAAATAATATAGAAAGTATATACTTAATAACATAAGGGCAAAGGTTTATTGCCATGTATTGAAAGTAAATAGTAGGACCAGCCTACTCCCACTACTTCCTTTTGTAATCTATAGAGTGACGATTGACTTCCTTCTAGGACAAGCAGATGTTTAATTGGATTCACACACTGGTTGTCGGGCCTTTTCTGACTTCTGGTGGGATGCTTTTAGAAAGGACAGAAGATGCTCAATAAAGTTGAAAGGTGTGTATCTCTTGGCATTGGAGCCATTATTAGCTCTCGACAGGTGGTCTATTGTAGGTTATGCGAAGATGCTGAAGAACTATAGACGTTTGAGCATAAAGTTTGCTGAAATGGCTAGGAAATACGTTCCATGCCGAACCTATTCGCAGTCTTCTTGATTTTATCAGGGGAATTAGTAATTTCTTCGACTGGGGTTTGTAGGCAGATTTAGGCCCTCTTGAGAACCCTTGTGAATTGATCTGTCTCCTACTCTCTCTTTATGTTCTTTCGGTTTTTCTATTGTTTTGTTTCTCTATTTCTGAATCTTCACTTTCAACGAATGAAACCATAATATACTTCACGGTCTTCGAGTGGACCTTTTTGTGGGACATAACACTTAAGTAACCTATTTGATAAGGCATCTAAACTGTATTCAAGTCATTTGATTCTCTAAGAAAATCAGGAGGCTTCACTTTCTTTGTTGTTGTAACAGTTCGATTGTGGTCGATTGTGATACAGCTGTCGTTGGGTTGACAATCTTTGACCGAGTATGACTCGGGTCTTTCAGGAGCGAAAATCCAATTGTCGTGGAAACGACAATTCACTTCACTTTCTTAGTTTAAACATTTGTTTTATAAGCGACTCTATGGATACGTAAGAGTGAGATAATCCTCTGAAACCCCCTGTAGAATGTCAGAAATCATGTGACTGTAATGTCAGGAAATTATATCTATCATATAACGATTACTGCAGAAGTTATTATAACGAAGTTGTCTCCAAGGTAGGTAGTTCCATTTTAAATGAACTGATGGTTATATCCGTCTAAACAATAGCCAAATAAATGTTTTTTGTGCGACTGAATAGTTTTGATTCAACTTAGTCGATGCTAGTTTGAACCATCCTCCAGTTTTTACAGAACAAATCGAAGGGTGTGAAAAGGGACAACCTGTATAACAGAAATTCCAATTCATCTGGTCAAACACAAAATGTTAGGTTAACTTTTTGTAATCTTTGTGGCCAATTTCAATTTTACTTAAATTTTGAAAATCTAAAGCTCTACAAACTACTGCTTTCGAAAAAATACTATATACAATTTTTATCAATAAAAAAATTCATTATTTTTGACAAAAAATACACTAACAACTACCAAAAAACAAAAAAGAAGTCAATAATTATAAAAAACTACAAACTAATTTTAAAAATAATTTAAAAAAATAAAGAAAAATAGAAACGAAATGATCAATGCACAACATTTAGATGAAAATACATAAAGTAAAAGTAAATGAAACGAATTTCAATGAAATCAAATGTTTATTTAGAATAGTTTTAAATAGATTAGTAAAGATAAACAATAAATAAAGCAAAAGCAACAAAGAACTACAAATAAAATACGAATTAGTTTTATGTTAATAACAAGAAAATTTTGGAAAATTTATAAAATTAGTACGAAAATGTTAATTACGAAAAAACGATAAATAATGAAGAACTTTGTATGGCGATGGAAAAGCTGATAAAGAAGAATTTGTTTTAAACATATAAATAAAAGGCCTAAAGAAATCATAATTATTTATAAAATTTTATATAGAAAACATAATAATAACGCATATTTAGTTGATCAATTGTATATTAAGTAGATAAAAAACATACAGCATGCGTAAGGACGCACATTTATAAAAAGAAAAACTTATTTATTTTTCAATTTCATTGGTAATAGTTTTAACGAAAACGAACGTAAATTTTGTCTAAAAGTGTTTTTGTGTAAAACAGTGTTTTTGAAACTAAATTTTAAACTGTGGACAAAACAAAAGGTTTCATATATAACGCAACAAAAGTCTAGCATACTTTTAACAAAGGATAACTGTATAATAAACTTTAAACCCTTCGTTATATATTAAACGATTTGTTTATAATCTCTAGTTTTAAGTGTTATTTGTTGTTGTGTATTGTATTGAATCATACCTTAGAACCAGAATCAAATTTTAAACGCCATGATGGTCTGCGATCTGCTGCTAAAATATTATTAAAACTACCACCAACATTTCCGCCACTTCCAGCGGCCCCACCAGCACCAACACTTGTTATTGTTGAAGTTGTGGAAGAGGTATCACTACCAGCCGCCTCTCTATCGCGTGTGTGTAAAGGAGAATTTGGCAACGAAGATGAATCCAAACTACGTCGTGTATTGTAATTATAAGAGGAGGTATTAGCCGATCCCACAGAACCACCAGCACCTACTCCTCCTAATAAGGGCGACGCGGAAGTATCACGTTCTAAACTGATGTCATGTATAGCAGAGGTTTCGGCTGCAAACATACCACAACGTTTTTCATCGTAACAATATTTATTCGCTTCGGTACGTAGTTTATCGGCCAGAGTTTGGGAGCTGGCATTGTCAAGATCAAAAAGCGAACGCTTGTCCCGCAAGCGTACTGGACTATCTAGCGTTGGTGTGGTGTTCGAGGAGTTGGCTGACGAATTGGAATTGACATTTGTGTTTGTGGTTAAAGTGGTGTTTTGTGTAACCAAAGGTAAAGGATTAAAGAAGGCCGTTCGTATGCGTTCGCTTGATTGGGCACGTTGTGAAGTTGTTATTTTATTTAATGGCTGTTGGTTGCTGTTAGACTCCATTAATTCCACATCCGGCAGAGGCGGCGGTTCAGTCTTTTTATTTTCATAATTTTCATTTTCTTTATTGTGCGTTGAAGATTTTGAATACTTTTCATTGCCATCTTCTTCTTGTAGTAATTTATTCATTTTCTTATCCACCACTTCTCTAGTGGGTGAGTTATCCTTTAATACCGGTTTAACCACCAAAGTAGTTTCCACATTTTCAGTGGTTGGTGTAGGTGTTCGTGATTCTTTACGTTGTGGCATTACAAAGGTGGCACTAACTTCTTCATCATTATGACTCAACTCTTTAGAAGTTGAACTGGTGGCGGTAACAATTAACGATGCTGGTCTTGCCTTTGTTACCGAACTGGGTGCTATTATGGTAAATGAAGCCGTTATATCTTCTTCTACATCTTCAGTTTGTTCGCTGTTTACTTCTTTCGTTTTACTTGTATTCGTTTCCTTATCAATTTCATCTGTTTCTTCTGATTTTTGTAGTTGGCTCTGTTTTTGTTCTTGTTCTTTACTTAAATCTTGTTCTATTGTTGTTGCTGTTATTGGAGTGGTGGTTGATGTTGTTGTTGTTGTTGTCGTTTCATTTGTAACATTTGCTTGCATTTCATTCTGTTAATTAATTGATTTAACAAAGTAAAACATTGTGTGTTTTTGTGACAATTAAAAAAGAATATACAACAAAAAGGGTAAAAAATATTTGTGAAAAGTAAATTCCTCGTTAATTTTAAACGATGGATTGATCTTTAGATTTCAAGGTCTCAAATACTGAAATGGGTTTCAAGTCTTAATAAATGTGTAGAGAAATAAATAATTTTTTATATATTTTTTAGGAAACGTTGATTTAATAGTGAAAAATAATTCGTATGTTGTAAAGATTAATGTCTAGAAACATTTTTTGCCGGGAAAGAACTTTTCCATGAGGTTGTTTCTGAAATTAATTTACATATTAAAATCAGAAAAGGAAATCACGATAATAGGAAGACTCCTCCTTTGTTCAAAACTTTGGAATTCTCAAACGTCGTAGGGATAGTGCAAAAACTGGAAAGCGTTTCGACCTTTTAATCTATCGTACTCAAGGGTTAGAAATTTGCTATTTCTATTGACCCTAGTTCATAAGTCTTATCGAACGACATTTTGGGCTTCCAAATTAACCATTGGAACGAATAGTTGATAGTGTGTTTAAAAACATAATAAAGACTTCAAGTATAAGAAGAATACTTATGTAAAGGGAGATCGATATTAAACTATATACACTCGCGATATGCATTGACATCGAATGCGCCTTCAATATCGTACACACATAGCCCAATTCCATGTTGTCCGGGCGTTCCGTAACTGAATGGATAGATGGATAAGCTGAGGGATGTACGATATAAAAAAGGAAGAAGGTGTTTCGAGGTTCACACACTAATACTCTTATATAATCCATAGTCCAATTCCATGTTGTCCGGACGTTCCGTAACTGGATGGATGGATGGATTGATGTATTAGCTGCGGGAAGTACGATTTAAAAATAGAAAAAATGTGTTTCGAGCTTCACCATAGGATGAAATTTTGTCCCCTTTGCTTTAGGTAACCACGATTTATAGCGTCCTCAAGTTCTCAAAACGACAATGGCCTTAGACCTGTCTGCTATGATGTTGTAATACACCAAGGGGGAAATGATACAAATTACTTGTGTAAAAAGGCAGAAGAGGCCTTGAATACGGCCTTTATCTGAGATCAGTCGGCTGAGGGCTGAATGTCAAGCCGCCAGAGACTAAAATCTGCATTTTCACAAGCAAGAAAAAGTCCTTAAGTACACTGAACCATATTTCTTGGCCAAGAAGATACCGATGACCTACAGAGTTTATTACTTGGGTGTAATTCTTGAACGGATATTAAAATGGAGATACCACATAAAGGATAGGATGATCAAGGCATATCGGTGCAGGGCGTTAAGCCTATTATGCTTTAGAAAAGCATGATTAGACCATTTCTAACTTATGCTCTAGTAATTTGGTCCACTTCTTTGGATTAAAAGTGTATTATAACACCTTTGCAGGGAGCTCAACGAACGGATGGGATCGTCTAAATGCAATATGTAATGAAACCATCACACATTGAGAGAAAATACGGGTGCAAAATTGGACAGTCGTATGGCTCTCTTCATTTTTTGAAATGATTCATAAAACAAGCAAGTCGCATTAGATCAGGGATGTATTTTTATGTAAACACATACAAAAAGTGAAACAGCTGTTTCCATCTTTATTATTGTTTATACCGTAAATATATATGTACGTGTAAACACAAAAATTTAAATGTAGAACTAATAGTTCCATAGTTCCAACCAAAGCTGTGGAAACGCGGAAACTGTGAAATATATACAGTATTCCTTCTTTTGAAGCCTATTAGGCGACAGTTACGACCGAAAAGCTCCTAACTTTAGGTGAACTGACCCAAGGTGATTTAAGGACACATCATCAATGTATACTGGACACATTGGAAGGCTATATTCAAACATGCCTGATTACATATCAGACACAGAATATGCCGGGAACTTTGATCAAATACCAAGAGCCGAACAGCTCTTAACTTTAGGTGAACTGGCCAAAGGTGGTTAATAGACACGCCATCAATGTATACTGGACACATTGGAAGGCTATATTCAAACATGCCTGATTGCATACCAGACACAGAATATGCCGGGAACTTTGATCAAATACCTGCAGACTAATTCTGACATACGAAAACGATCCAAAATGTCTAATGTTTTTCAAATTCCTCCATTGTGCTTTAGATCGCTTTCGAATGCCAGAATTTGCCCCCAGGTTACTCGGGAACAATCGGCAACGATGAATAACTAACATACTTGTTAAAATTGAAAGGAAACTGATAGAAGTTGATCTAACAAATGTTAGAACAGTTCGACGCAACGAAGGCTTTGTTTTTAACTTCTCTGGTAGTCACTGATAGCAGTAGACCCAGAGATCAAAGTATTTGAGCGTCGTTTGCTGTCTGTTTCAACATCACTTGGGGTTTTAAATTATTAACCTGTATTTATGACTTAATATTGTCTTAATAGCAAGATCGGAACAAAACAGAGTTGCCTTTCCCCACAACAGTTAAGTATGACATGATAGTTCTATTCTCGGCAAAACTGTTTTTCTAGACATTTATCCTCGATACATAGAAATGTTGAAATTTTCTCTTTGCTTCAAATACGATTGGATTGTGTATGTAATTAAAAAAAAAAACAACTTTTTTTTTTGTAAACAATCATGCACAAAAGGAGAACAAAACTAACACACTGAAAAAAAAATATTGTATTAAATATAAAAAATATAGTTTACGAATATAAATAAACCTAATCATGCACTGGGAAATAATATTCAATAAATTTTACAAAAAAAATTAAAATAAATACTTAATAAAACTATTTCATTTAATAACTATTAATTTAAAAGAAATTTCACACTATTTAAAACTCTAGAAATAACAAATGAGGCTAAAAAGACAGAGAAAGAGGTAAAAACAAACCTAAACTATTTAAAAATTATTTTTGGATATTTTTTTTTTCTTGTTTCAAATTTAAACTAAAAACTTAAATAATAGCTTTTGTTTGGTGGAGCTTTATATAAACAGCATAAAAGATATGAAGGAACAAAAAAGAAAATCGTAGAAAACGATTTCGTTATATAGAAGAGCAAAGGCCAATTCTGTTGCTTTTTTTGCGCTTATAATACAGGCAGCAATGCATATGTTTTGAATTGATTGTTTAAACGATTGATTGATTGGTTTCAGAATCATATGAATAATGTTGTTGTAAAAATTTCGGGTAAATGAGTAGAATATACAGGGTAAAATGGGTATTATTATTTCTAGTAAAAAACAAACCATCACAATAAAAAAAAAACTTTAAAATTAAATTAACAATTCCAATAAAAAAACACCACAAACCCTTAATATAGGGAAGTTAATTAATTATAATTAGTGGGTGTCTGGTGGATGGGTGTTTGGAGTTGGATGGATGATATGATAAACCAACCAATTCCATAGGGTTAACCAAAATCCTTTTATTTGCTAACTAAATGATAATTGTTTGTCTAAGTGTGATTGGTTTTTCTATAATTAATTGTAAAAAGTGTAAATATTGTATTTATATAAAAAGGGGGAAAAAACTTAAAAAAACAAAACCCAACAATGTTTAAACAACAAAATAATACCGCTTCCATAAGCGTGATTGATTGATAATAATGATGGGTGGCTGGTGGTTGGTTGAAAGTGAGAATATGTTTTAATCAAAATGAATTTCTGAATTGTTTGTTTTGTGTTCAAAAAAAAAACACTATGAATTTGATAAAATGATTTAATGTTATTAAAAAAACAAAACAATTATTCTTGTTAACAGGACAAAGGACACATTTTTTCGAATTTCTTCTCAATGATTTTTTTTTCTTGAGGTAAAGGAGTAAAACTTTCTCAATGTATGTGTATGTAATGGGAGTTTGATATGAAAACAAATGATTATGAATAAAAATTTCCTTTTTTTAAATTTTTAAATTATTTAAAATTAAATAAAATACTTACACTGCTGCTATTGTTATTGTTATTATTGTTCATGGTGGAATTTTTCTTTTTCACCAATTCTTCGGCACTCTTGATTTCATCGAGGGTTACACCCTGTGTTGAACGTCTCGTTTCACGTACACGTTTAGCATGTGCCTTACGTTGTGTTTCACTTTCTTCGTCACGTACCGGTGGTACGAAAGATCTAAATTTTGAAGAGAAATGGAAGAGAATTAGTTGTTGTTTTTTTAATAATGGGTATTAAAACAAAAAATTTAACGTGCTATTAGAACAAATCAATTAAAAATGTTTTTTGTTTTTAAGCCAAAGGGTATTAAATCGTTATTTTTATTTTTTTTAAATTTGTTTTGAACTAAAGAGAAATTTTTTAAAATTTTCCTATAAAAAAATCAGAAATTTTAAAAATTTTTCTCTAAAAAGAGAGAATTTTGAAAATTTTTCTATAAAAAGAGAGAATTTCGAAAATTTTTCTATAAAAAGAGAAAATCTAGAGAGAATTTTGAAAAATTTTCTATAAAAAGAGAAGAAATTTTTGAAAAAAATTATATAAATAAGAGAAATTTTTAAGAAAGTTTTCTATAAAAAAATATTTTTTTTTTTTTAAATTTTCTATAAAAAAATAATTTTTTTTTTAAATTTTCTATAAAAAGAGGAATTTAAAAAAAAGAAGATTTTTTTTCACAAATTCTCTTTAAAAGAAGATACATTTTTGAAAAATGTATATAAATAAGAGATATTTTTGAAAAATTGTTTATAAAAAGAGAAATTTAAAAAAAAAGAGAGAATTTTGCAAAATGTTCTTTAAAAGTGACAATTTTGAAAAATGTTTTATAATAAGTTAGAGTGCTACATTCGCCTACCCAGCAGTTCGACAAAGAGTCAATGCATACGAAAAAGACAGTAATTTCCACTAATAGTTAACCACCTGGATGATCGTAATTCGTATGTTTTGGGTCATTCGTCACGAATGTACCCTTTGTAATCGAGAATGAAGACAGTCGTCACTTTAGTGTCCTCTTTGTAAGCGGGAGCGGAGACAGTCGTCTCTTTACTGTCCTCAAGTAACCTAGAGATTATACTCTTAAAAGTTGTTTTTTTTTTTTTTTTTTTGTACTTCCGAAAGTAGTTATTTTACCCATCTTTTGGAGAAATGATTGTTACTTTCTACTAATGTGCCACCATCTGGTTGACTCAAATTTATATCTTTCGGGTCAATCGTCACATTATTGTCCCATAGTATTCTAGAGAGTAGACACTTGAAATTTTTAAATTTTAGTTCCATTAATATCTTACCACCTCCAATTCGTATGTTTTTGGCCTTTCGTCACAAATAAACTCTTTGTAAACGAGAATGAAGACAGTCGTCACTTTAGTGTCCCCTTTGTAAGCGAGAGCGGAGGCAATCGTCTCTTTACTGTATCTTTGTAGGGTGTAGAGTGACGATTGACTTCCTCGTAGGACAAGCCCATGTTAAAATGGTTGGTCACCTGGGTAGTCAGGTGGCTAGGGGCCACCACAAGTGGTAAGTTAAGTGGTCAGTTCGGGACTGTCCCGTCGAACTGCTGGGTATGCCGAAACTTAAATATTTTTATATACAAAATACAAAATACAAAATACGTTTAAGTAATTTTCGGAAATGGTCCTTATATGGGAGTTGTGACCAATTATGGACCGATCAGGAAAAAATTTCATATAATGATTTATATGCAAAAAAAAAAATCAAGTCGAATTTTACTCCAATAGATTTATTAATTAATGAAATATGTGGGTTTAAGTGATTTTCGGAAGTGGACTTCATATAGGAGCTATGACCAATTACGGGCCTCTCCGGAAAAATTTCATAGAGTAATTCATATGTATCTACACAAAACATATTTGTGTAGAATTTTATCAAGATAGCTTTACTTGATAATGAAATATATATGTATATATATTTAAGTGATTTTTTGAAGTGAATCTTATATGGGAGCTATTTCCAATTATAGACCGATCCGGAAAAAATTTGCTAGAATGATTTGTTTGCACAAAAAACATAGTCGTACTATATCCCGATAGCTTTATTATTCAGAAAAAGTGATTTTCGGAAGTGGACCTTATATGGAAGCTATGACCAATTACGGGCCTATATATGAATCGTAGAGTGATTCATATATAGACGAAACATATTTTTGTCAAATTTTATCAAGATAGCTTTATTTGACAATTAAATATCTGCGTTTAAGTGATTTTCGGAAGTGGGCCTTATATGGGAGCAATGACCAATTATAGCCCTATCCGGAAAAAATTTTCTAGAGTGATTCACATATAGACGAAACATATTTTTGTCAAATTTTATCACAATAGCTTTATTAATCAATGAAATATGTGCGTTTCGATGATTTTCGGAAGTGGGCCTTATATGGGAGTTATGACCTATTATGTACCGACTGAGATCTACGTTGGTAGTATGATTTCTGTTCATATTATATTTGCATGTACAAAATTTGGTATTGATACCGATGTATTTGAGGGAGTTATTAACGATAAACTAATTTCCGGGAATATACACCTTTGTATGGGGGCTATGTGAAATATTGGATCAATTGTTATGAGTTTGAACATATTTGATCCCTGGAAGAAAAAAAATTCATCGAAATATCTTTGGTAGTTTCTGAGAAAACTACTTAAGAATTGGGAAAAAACTTAACTTTTTTTGTATGTAATCTGAAATTTTTACTCATAACTATTCACGATTTTGTTGATTTTCAATACCAAACTGTACCAAATAATAAAGAATGTTTTGGGTGAATTTCATGAATTTCTATTGTTTCATTTTAACATTAGCGTGTTTTACACAAACAGACGGACATAGCAAAATCGACTCAGAATTTCATAAGGATCAAGAATATATATACTTTATTGGGTCTCAGATGAATATTGCTTGGTGTTACACACGGAATGACAATGTTATTTATATACCCTCTATCACCACTGATGGTGGTGGAGGGTATAAAAAGAAAGATAGAAAAAGAGAAATTTTCTGTTTTATAAAAAGAGAGAAAAAAAAGAAATTTTTTTTTGAAAAGAGACATTTCTTAAAAATTTTGTTCAAAAGAGAAATTTTTAAAAATATTCTGAAAAAAAAATTAATTTTTTACACAAAATTTAAAAAACAAAACGATTTCGAAAAAAAGAGAAAATTTTTAAAAATGTTTGAAAAATGTTCTATAAAGAGAGACATTTTTTAAAATTATTCTATAAAGAGAGAATTTTGGAAAATTTGTCTGTAAAGAGAGAAATTTTTGAAAATTTTTCTATAAAGAGAGAATTTTTTTGAAAAATTTTCTGTAAAAATATAAATTTTTTAAAAAATGTCCATAAAAAGATAAATTTTTGAAAATTTTTCTATAAAAGATAAATTTTTGAAAATTTTTTTATAAAAGAAAAATTTTTTAAAAGAAAAATTTTTTAAAATTTTTCTATAAAAAGATAAATTTTTCAAAAATTTTTTTTTGTAAAAAAAAGAGAAATTTTTCTATAAAAAGAGAAATGTTTGAAATATAAATGTTTTAAAATTTTTTTTATTAAAAAGAGAAATTATTAAAGATTTTTTATTAAAAAGAGAAATTTTTTAACAATTTTTTTTATAAAAAGAGAAAATTATGAAAAAAATTATAGAAACAGAAATATTTATAAAAAAGAGATATTTTAAAAAAATTTTCCTTAAAAAGAGAAATTTTGGAAAAATATACTATAAAGAGGGAAATTTTTGAAAAAATTCCTATAAAGATACAATTTTTTGAAAAATTTCTTGTAAAGAAAGAAATTTTGGAAAAAAAATTCCTATAAAGAGATAAATTTTGGAAAATATTCCTATAAAGAGGGAAACTTAAAAAAATTCAATAAAGAGAGAAATTTTGGAAAAGTTTTCTACAAAGAGATAATTTTTTTGGAAAATTTTCCAATAAAAAGAGTTATTTTATAAAAATTTTCTATAAAAGATGAAATTTTTTTAAAATTTCCTATAAAAAGAGAAATTTTGAAGAATTATCTATAAATTTTCTCTAAATTTTCAAAATTTTTTAATAAAAAAGAAAATTTTTGGAAAAAACTCTGTGTTAAGTTTCATTAATAAGATTTCACAACAGCGAATTATAAAATATATTAAAACAATTTCTTAAAATAATTTTAGTAATTTTGTCAATAATTAGTAAATTAAAGCCAAATATCCTTTGTTAATTTTAACAAGGATTAGCGAAATAATTAATAATTAAAACATTAACAATTGGGGAATAAAGCCGATTTGAAATTATTTAAAAAAAAATTAAAGCTTTTAGGTTAATATTGTTAATGAAGAAGAAATTTAAACAGCCAAACTAGAATAGATTTTTAATGTCAATTTTAATAGCAATTTGTTTTTGTTAAAAACGCGAAACAACAAACAAATAGTTTTTTTTACAACATTTATTCCAGATAACTTGTTGGAAGGTCATATTTACTTGAAGAAATTTTTAAATATATTTCCGGTAGATTGTTTTTTAACCGGTTCAACGGGAGCTGAACCATTATTATTGTTATTAGTACTAGTAGTTGTACTTTGATTATTATTTTTATTTGAATTCTGATTTTGTTTATTGTTTGGTGTAGCGTTATTATCCTTAATTTGTGTGGTACTTTTGGCCACTTGATTGGTGGTTTTTGATTGAGTAGAAGAAGTAGTAGTAGTAGTGGTAGAAGAAGTTGTGGGAGTGCTGCTAAACAATAATCAAATAGTTTTTGTTTTTTTTTTGTGTTTGTGGGGGGAAAGTGAAAAAATGTTTAAATTAAAAGACAAAACCAAAAGGAATTTAAAAATGATTTATAATAATTAACTAGCAAAATGTACCTTCTGATGGGTGTGGTTACAGCTGCAGGACTTGATGTATTCGTTGTAGTTGCAGCTGTAGCAGGCGTAGATGTCACTGAGGGGCTTATGGGTGGTGATTTCCTAAAGTGAAAAATAGATTTTTTATAAATAAAATATGTTTAAACTTACGAGGCAAAATACTAATTAACATTTAATTATATGTAATTAACATAATTTTAATAGTTTTATGTTGTTATTAAAGAAAAAATGAAAATGTTAATGATGATTTGAAAGCAGTTTTTCCAATATTTACATTAGTATAAGAGTTAAATACAACATTTTTTTATTAATATTAATAAAACTAATAACAAATATTACAGTTTACAAGGGTTATTTTTATACTAGAGTTAGCTACTGGTTACTAATTTTTAAGTTTAATACTTTACAATGAAAATTAGTTAAGTATAAAAATCATATAAATAATAAAAGTTTATTAATTGTGTTGAAAGCAAAACTACGTTTATTAAGCTGCCTCCAAAGAACCAAACGACCACACATGTTGACTTCAATACGTATAGGAGCAAATCTATAAAAATTGTTAGACCATAACTGAAACTGTAACTTAATTGTATATTAATTTCTACAAAACAAGATCATTCCTTTTGAGTCGAACTTTTAACAAACAAATGTTCAAGTGAAAGAGTAAGAGTAAGATTCGCTACAATTAACAAAGTTCACTTTATAGCCTTTCATTCCATCAGAATGCGGCCTGTACCAGTTGAAGAACAACAAGTAGAAAAGTATAGTCGGGCGTGGCCGACCCTACACCAGTTATGAGGTAGTTATACCAAATTTCATCGAATTAACATTAAAATTGGGAATTGTAATTTGATTATAAGGTTTACATGGACAGAAAGATAGACAGACGAAAGTATCAAAATGCCCCCTTTTATAGGCTCTCATTTATTTGGGTCTCTACATGCTGAATTTTAAGTTAGGTTCAATATTACAAAAAAAAATCGAAAAGTACCTTTTGTAGAACGAAAAAGTATCAAAAAGTCCCCTTTCATAGGTTCTCACCTAATCCGGGCTCTAGATGCTTAATTTTATGATTTTAGGTTCAATATTATACATTCATAAAGTTCCTTTTGAAGAATAAAAAAGTACCAAAATGTCCCCTTTTATAGGTTCTCTTTTACTCCGGTCTCTTTATTCCTAAATTTCATAATTCTAGGTTCAATATAATGAGAAAATTCAAAAAGTACCTTTTGCAGAACGAAAAAGTACCAAAATGTCGCATGTTAGAGTTTCTTATTTACTTCGGCCTCTTTATGCTTAATGGAAGAAGATAGCACAGACCATATATTTTTTTAAAAATTCGAAATCCACAGAACAAAGTATACTTTTCTATAAGATCGAGCTCCACAACACCATCGAGATATGTATAACAGGGTCAACCAAAAGTTGACTTTAAACCACTGTTACATTTTCTTCCCTCTTCAAGATATCTTAACCCAAAGATTGGAAGAATTATTTAATCGAATAAAATCGATATTCCATTTATTGGTACTCGTAGACCCGCGGGAGGGGTGTCAAATGTCCTATAGTGGGACAGCTCTGTTTGCAATCATAAACCCACCCTCATCATAACTAACTAACTAACTAACTAACTAACTAACTAACTAACTACTAACTAACTAACTAACTAACTAACTAACTACTAACTAACTAACTAACTAACTAACTAACTAACTAACTAACTAACTAACTAACTAACTAACTACTAACTAACTAACTAACTAACTACTAACTAACTAACTAACTAACTAACTAACTAACTAACTAACTAACTAACTAACTAACTACTAACTAACTAACTAACTAACTACTAACTAACTAACTACTAACTAACTAACTAACTAACTACTAACTAACTAACTAACTAACTAACTAACTAACTAACTAACTAACTAACTAACTAACTAACTAACTAACTAACTAACTAACTAACTAACTAACTAACTAACTAACTACTAACTAACTAACTAACTAACTAACTAACTAACTAACTAACTAACTAACTAACTAACTAACTAACTAACTAACTACTAACTAACTAACTAACTAACTAACTAACTAACTAACTAACTAACTAACTAACTAACTAACTAACTAACTAACTAACTAACTAACTAACTAACTAACTAACTAACTAACTAACTAACTAACTAACTAACTAACTAACTAACTAACTAACTAACTAACTAACTAACTAACTAACTAACTAACTAACTAACTAACTACTAACTAACTAACTAACTAACTAACTAACTAACTAACTAACTAACTAACTAACTAACTAACTAACTAACTAACTAACTAACTAACTAACTAACTAACTAACTAACTAACTAACTAACTAACTAACTAACTAACTAACTAACTAACTAACTAACTAACTAACTAACTAACTAACTAACTAACTAACTAACTAACTAACTAACTAACTAACTAACTAACTAACTAACTAACTAACTAACTAACTAACTAACTAACTAACTAACTAACTAACTAACTAACTACTACTAACTAACTAACTAACTAACTAACTAACTAACTAACTAACTAACTAACTAACTAACTAACTAACTACTAACTAACTAACTAACTAACTAACTAACTAACTAACTAACTAACTAACTAACTAACTAACTAACTAACTAACTAACTAACTAACTAACTAACTAACTAACTAACTACTAACTAACTAACTAACTAACTAACTAACTAACTAACTAACTAACTAACTAACTAACTAACTAACTAACTAACTAACTAACTAACTAACTAACTAACTAACTAACTAACTAACTAACTAACTAACTAACTAACTAACTAACTAACTAACTAACTAACTAACTAACTAACTAACTAACTAACTACTAACTAACTAACTAACTAACTAACTAACTAACTAACTAACTAACTAACTAACTAACTAACTAACTAACTAACTAACTAACTACTAACTAACTAACTAACTAACTAACTAACTAACTAACTAACTAACTAACTAACTAACTAACTAACTAACTAACTAACTAACTAACTAACTAACTAACTAACTAACTAACTAACTAACTAACTAACTAACTAACTAACTACTAACTAACTAACTAACTAACTAACTAACTAACTAACTAACTAACTAACTAACTAACTAACTAACTAACTAACTAACTAACTAACTAACTAACTAACTAACTAACTAACTAACTACTAACTAACTAACTAACTAACTAACTAACTAACTAACTAACTAACTAACTAACTAACTAACTAACTAACTAACTAACTAACTAACTAACTAACTAACTAACTAACTAACTAACTAACTAACTAACTAACTAACTAACTAACTAACTAACTAACTAACTAACTAACTAACTAACTAACTAACTAACTAACTAACTAACTAACTAACTAACTAACTACTAACTAACTAACTAACTAACTACCTACTAACTAACTACTAACTAACTAACTAACTAACTACTAACTAACTAACTACTAACTATATAACTAACTAACTAACTAACTAACTAACTAACTACTAACTAACTAAACTAACTAACTACTAACTAACTAACTAACTAACTACTAACTAACTAACTAACTAACTACTAACTAACTAACTAACTAACTAACTAACTAACTAACTAACTAACTAACTAATTACTACTAACTAACTAACTAACTAACTAACTAACTAAACTAACTAACTACTAACTAACTAACTAACTAACTAACTAACTACTAACTAACTAACTAACTAACTACTAACTAACTAACTAACTAACTAACTAACTAACTACTAACTAACTAACTAACTAACTAACTAACTAACTACTACTAACTAACTAACTACCAACTAACTAACTAACTAACTAACTAACTAACTAACTAACTAACTAACTAACTAACTAACTACTAACTAACTAACTAACTAACTAACTAACTAACTACTAACTAACTAACGAACTAACTACTAACTAACTAACTAACTAACTACTAACTAACTAACTAACTAACTAACTAACTAACTAACTAACTAACTAACTAACTAACTAACTAACTAACTAACTAACTAACTAACTAACTAACTAACTAACTAACTAACTACTAACTAACTACTAACTAACTAACTAACTAACTAACTAACTAACTAACTAACTAACTAACTAACTAACTAACTAACTAACTAACTAACTAACTAACTACTAACTAACTAACTAACTAACTAACTAACTAACTAACTAACTAACTAACTAACTACTAACTACTAACTAACTAACTAACTACTAACTAACTAACTAACTAACTAACTAACTAACTAACTAACTACTAACTAACTAACTAACTACTAACTAACTAACTAACTAACTAACTAACTAACTAACTAACTAACTAACTAACTAACTAACTAACTAACTAACTAACTAACTAACTAACTAACTAACTAACTAACTAAGTAACTAACTAACTAACCGTGTTGCCCCTATCGTTATTTCAACAAACAGACGGATGGTTTTAGAATTTAATAAGCCCCCAGAATATATACTTTTTTCGGTCTGCGATCAATATTTTGATGGAATGATGGAAAAAATCAATATATTTGATGGTGAGTATAAAGAGGAAGTTTTTCAGAAAAACTCTCTATGAAAAACTCTCCAGAATATTTCTCTTATATAAGATAAAGACTTTTGAATATAAAAGATCCCAAAGTAGAGTGTTATAATAAGTCCTGTTTTAATAACAATTAACAATTAATATCCTTATAAGGGAAAATTAAAAGGAATTATAACGATTGAGGAACACCTACAACAGGATCCTTGGTATTAACAACTAATCCTTAATATAAAACAAAACTAAATTAACAAAACAATACAAACACACCCACACACATACATATGTATAAAAAAACTACAACTAATTTAAACACTACAATTAAAGTAGAGTAAACTTAAGAAAAAGAGTCAGACAGAGAGAGAGAAAGAGAGTGTGTGAAAACAGGAAGAGGAAATATAGAACAAACAAACAAAAAAAAAACAAATTGGAAACAAACAATCAAAGAAAAAACACAAAAACAAACCTGATAAATATTTGTTTATGATCTTTAAGTGAAGCCGATCTTTGTACAGTATAATTTGGATTTATGATATTTGTGATATTGATGGAGGAAGAAGAGGAGTTGTTGGTGGCGGTGGTGATAGCAGTAGTAGTTGAATTGGGTGAATTTGTTGTGGTAGAGTCCAGTGTATTTGTTGTGGCAGGTGATGTTGGTGTTGCTAGTAATGGCGATTGTGGTAATAATGGTGTAAGTAGACTGTTATTAGTGGTAGTGGGTGTGGAGGAAATTGTTGTAGTAGCGGTTGTTGATGTTGTTGTAGCAGATCCTGTGGCTGGTATAGAGTTTTTCAAACAACTACTACTACCACCAGTTATTATAGTAGTATTGTTATTATTGTTATTGTTGTTAACATTATTATTATTTTGCTGTTGTTGCTGTTGATGATGCTGTTGCTGTTGTTGTTGCTGCTGATGCTGTTGCAGTGTAGCCGGTATTATGGGGCATGAATTAGCTTTAATACGTGCTCTTAATTCATTATATTTTTGATAGAATCTTTTGTTTTTTTTTTTAGTTGCAGTTGATTTTTTTTTTTTTTTTTTTTTTTGGAAAATAATTTGTTTGTTAATTTTTTTATTTAAAAGTAAGCAACAGTTATTTGTAGTTAAAGCATTAATAATTTTATAAATAAAAGTAAAAAAATGAAAAAAAAAAAAATTATTGGTTTTTGAGAGCAGCAAAATACACGTGGATGATTTAATTTTAAACAAAATATTTAGCATAAACACACATATAAAAACACACAGACACACGCACAAAATTTAATGTTATTTAATTAAATTAACAAATTTGTTTTATTTTTTAAAATTTTCATTATTTTATTTTAAATTAGTTTCAACATTTGATGAATGATGTGTGAGATTAGTTTTTGTGATGAATTGTTTTAAAGTTATTTCGTTTTTTTTTTTGCAAAATAATTTTTATTTTCGTTCATAAACATAAATGAAAAGAAATACAAAAAATAATAAAAAAAAATCATAAATAAATGTTAATAATTATAAATAATATAAATAAACAAAATTTATTTGAAATACAATCAATTCTAGAACCGCTAGAAAAAGTAAGCACTCTTTATAAGGTATTTCACTAACTAAACAATCTATTAATAAATTAGTTGTTAAAAATTGCAAATTTTTTGTGAACGCTACACTTTAAATAGAAAACTCTTAAATACGACCTTTGATTTGTTATTAAAACTTAATTGATTTAGTATTTAAAACATTTTCATCTGGATAATGCAATAAGATTATTATTTTTTTTTTATTTTATTTATTCTTTATTGAATCTTTCTTATGTAGAAATTTACAATAAGTATTAAAATCTTAACCTAAATTATAACTAACGTTGTTATTGCCAATGCAATTTCAACCAAAGTTCTCGATAATTTGATTATCTGGCAAAATCCAATGTTTCCGTTCTTCTCAGTCTTCTATGACCCTCAAATGACAGCAACTCCCTGGCAAGGGGATTTGGGTGATCCATCAGTTTCGACAAGTAGGTTAAACAAGAGAATTTGATCTCCTCGCGTATTATTGAGATCCCTATGAATATTACTACTGCGAATGTACCACGGAGCACCTGTTATTGACCTTAACAGTGCTGACTGCTTTTTTTGTAATTTTTCAACATTAGATGAGGAGGCTGTTCCCCACAGTTGAATGTCGTATAGCCATATCGGTTTTATAACTGTTTTGTACAAAAGCACTTTGTATTCCAAGTCTAGAGCTGACCGTGGTCCAATTAGCCAGTACATTTGAGCTGACTTTAATTTTATTTGTGTAACCTTGGCTTCGATGTGGTGAGTCCATGTTAAGCGGCGATCAAGGTGGATACCAAGATATCTCACATGGCTTTGTTCAGGAATTTTTATATTGTTTATCTGTACGGGAGGACAATTTTCTCGTCTTAAAGTAAATGTAACGTGAGTACATTTTGTTGCATTGACCTTTATTTTCCATTTGTCCAGCCACTTTTCCAATTCGCGATGTGAAGCTGGAGTTGTTCAGAAGCTATTGAAGGGTTATCATGTATGCTTACAAAAGCGGTATCATCCGCAAATGTAGATGTGTGAGTCAGTGCGCTCGTTGGCATATCTGCAGTATATAAAATATATAGGAACGGACCTAGAATACTCCCCTGGGGTACTCCTGCATATATTTTTCGACGTGAAGAGATCACATCTTTAGATCTGATTTGAAAAGATCTTTCATATATATAATTTTTCGCAGGTAGTAATGTGATAATTTTGTGTATTAGTCCATCGTGCCAGACTTTATCGAAAGCTTGAGAAATATCTATGAATAATGCTGAGCAATATTGCTTGCTCTCGAAGGCCTTCCGAATAAGAGTAGTTATTCGATGTACCTGTTCGATAGTGCTGTGCTTTCTTCTGAAACCAAACTGATGGTCAGGAATAATGCAATTATCGTTAAGGTGTAGTATAAGGCTTTCAAGCAATAACTTTTCAAAAAGTTTTGAGAATATAGACAACAGGCTAATGGGACGGTATGATGTCACTTGAGTGACATCTTTTCCCGGTTTTGGTATCATAACAATTTCGGATACTTTCCATGAGGTAGGGAAATATCCAATACGGAGCATCGAGTTAAAGATGAACAAAATAATTCTCAGTGCTGAATTGGGCAGGTTACTTATCATCGTGGTAGTAATTTTATCTATACCAGGTGATTTTCCTGCCTTTAGACCTTTGATTGTCGTCTTCACGGTAGAGAACCGGAATTTTATTGGGCGTGGAGCCACATTATTTATAATGTTAGCACTAATAGAAGAATCTGTATCATTTTCAGTAAACACATTCTCCAAGTGATTGGCGAATGCTTCAAGTTTTTCTGACGTATTTTTTGCCCATTGACCATTCTGGAGGCGTATGGGTGACTCATATGCAATAGGGCATTGCATATGTTTAACAGCTTTCCAGAGACTATATTCTGTTTTCTAAGTAGGGTCTAAGTTTTTGAGATAACTTCTCAGATTAGATTCCTTATTATTTTTTAAGGCGATGTGAAGTCTTCTTTGGCACTGATTAAGTTTAACCTTTATGTTTGGAGATCGCGATTGTTGCCATTGACGCCTGAGTGTTCTCTTTTCTTTAATTAGAGACTCAATGTTCCTAGGACATTTCGAATTTTTTTAGTATCCCAAGGTGCCTGGGGGTGTAGAAACTTTGACAGCATCTTGTGATATATCCGTAAATAAGATTATAAATCAAAATTTTTATTTATCTGAAATAGCTCTCTTTGATCCATTGACACCTGTAGTTCATTACAAAATCGTTCTATATTAACCTGTTTTAATATACATCACTATTTTTGTTGTATTTTTTATAATCTTTTGATTGTTTATAAATTTATTTTGATTCATGGATGAATCATAAATATAACTTTTAATACAAAAAAAAAAATCAACAAAAAAAAGTTAAAAGTGACATAAAACGACAAAAACTTTAGCAATTTGTTTATAGCAAACCTTATCATTATATTTTATAGATAAAAATCCCTTGTAAAACAAGAATTGATTGTATTAGAGAGAATATTTAGAAACTAATTAATTGTTTTTATCTATAAGAGGAATCATGATGTAATATATTTAAAAGTGGAAATTAGTAAATTATTTATTTCGAATAAATTGGAGACACATTGCTTTCAAACGAGATTTGTAAAGGTTTGATTGAGTAAAGGTTTTTTTCTTTCTTTCTTCAACCAATGTTTTCGTTGCCGTAATTGTAAATCGCCCACCGCTCATACCAGATACAGATGAAAACCTGCTGCGGAACACAATTGTGGATCTGGTATGTGGTCAGGGTTTCCACACCAATCCAACTTTTCTTGTCCAATGGATTTATAGACTACTCCTGCGTAGAAATATCTCAATGTTTAGGTTTGAGCAGTAACGTACGCAAGTTGGTGCAAAAAAATTTCTCGACCAGCTTTCAAGGGGACAACATTTATGGTCCTCATACAGGATGACTTTGCAGTCAAGTCTTAATTTTGATTACTGATTTATTAGTCTGTGTAAATTAAAAGCCATTTGGCTTCTATGTGTCGACGCCAAATAAAACGTATATCCAGGTGAATACCAAGGTATGTAACATGATCAGACTCTGGGATGTTCACAATGATTAGTGTCACAGGAGGGCAGCTTCCTCTCCTAAGTGGAAACGTTATGTCTTTACTTTTACTTTCATTAACTTGGTTTCTAAAATTATTAAACAAGTTTATAGATTGTCCATTAAGTCCATTTGGCAGTGTCGTCAGAAAAAGTAGAACTGGTTAATTCGTTGGACATAGGCAAATCAGAGGTATACAATAGGTATCGTGTTGGTCCTAGAACACTTCCCTGAGAAGCACCAGCTTTGATTGCATAATCACTTGGGATATAATCGCCGCATATTATCCTAAACGATCGATGTGATAGGTTAGACTCTAGTGCCAAACCTTGTCCAAAGCCTTGGTAGGTTTCCAATCATGGAATGTGTAATTGAGTCGTAACCTGGTGATTTCCTTAGATTAAGATTATATTTTATGATTTTTTCAACATCTTCCAAAACTAATGTTTATTGGCTCAGAGTCTGCTTCTGTGTGAACAGATAACGCCCCCTAATACAAAGCTATTTGTGGGGGGATTCGGTTGGAATACAGTACTTGTTCAGCGAATACTATGGCTTTATTCTTTGGACTTCGTACCCAAGTGTCTCAGATTTCCTTAACGGAAGGATCAGATTACCTTACAAAGGCAGAAATGTGCATAGTGTTGGTTTAACTTTTAATATAGTTTCGATTTCTGCGATCCTCTTCCGAATGAAGGGCTCTTCTTATTGTTTACTTGCAGTGGATAGGCTGTGCTTTGCAGCAGGAGATCTGTTAGGAGATCGTCATCGTGATGTACGTACCGATGAGAATATGTCCGAAGTTCTGTAATACCTATATAACCCGGTTTGACGTTATAAAGTGGCTGTCGAAGAATAATATGAACCTTTTTTATAATTCAGGATTACATAGTAGCCAGTGTAGACAAAATAAACACTATTGACATCCCTTTTTTGTTGTAACAGTTCGACTGCGGCCGATAGTTCTTTCCTGGGAAGGAAAACTTTTGGTTGATAGAACTAATGCTGAATTGAATTGAGTAAGATTCGGATCATTTCGGAGCGATGATCCAATAGTCGTGGGAACGATCCATCCTTTGGTTTACTTTTGGTCATCTTATTTAAATCATATATCTGAGAGCTTAAATCACCCACGATCATAATTAAACGATCACAATTTCCTTTGGCGTAGAATGGATGATACTATCTCTTAGGTCTTTATAGATCTCAGTTAGGCATCTAATTCTACAGAAGTTGTCATAATGAAGATGAGATAGAGACGAAGCTCATATTCTACGTAACTGTGCAGCTTGGTAACTGGAAAGCTTCCAGACACTATGGAGGACATAATATTCTCACGTAGTTTTTAATGTTTACTTTTTCCCTATTCGCCTATTCCAGTTCTACTTCTAATCTATTTATTCTACTTTGTCTTTTGTTACACTCTTCTTTTTATAGGCAATTGCAAAGAGGCCTTCAGGACTCAAGTGGAACTGTGGCTCTAAGTAACTAACTAACTAACTAACTAACTAACTAACTAACTAACTAACTAACTAACTAACTAACTAACTAACTAACTAACTAACTAACTAACTAACTAACTAACTAACTAACTACTAACTAACTAACTAACTAACTACTAACTAACTAACTAACTAACTAACTAACTACTAACTAACTACTAACTAACTAACTAACTAACTACTAACTAACTAACTAACTAACTAACTAACTAACTAACTAACTAACTAACTAACTAACTAACTAACTAACTAACTAACTAACTAACTAACTAACTAACTAACTAACTAACTAACTAACTAACTAACTAACTAACTAACTAACTAACTAACTAACTAACTAACTACTAACTAACTACTAACTAACTAACTAACTAACTAACTAACTAACTAACTAACTAACTAACTAACTAACTAACTAACTAACTAACTAACTAACTAACTAACTAACTAACTAACTAACTAACTAACTAACTAACTAACTACTAACTAACTACTAACTAACTAACTAACTAACTAACTAACTAACTAACTAACTAACTAACTACTAACTAACTAACTAACTAACTAACTAACTAACTAACTAACTAACTAACTAACTAACTAACTAACTACTAACTACTAACTAACTAACTAACTAACTAACTAACTACTAACTAACTAACTAACTAACTACTAACTAACTAACTAACTAACTAACTAACTAACTAACTAACTAACTAACTAACTAACTAACTAACTAACTAACTAACTACTAACTAACTAACTAACTAACTAACTAACTAACTAACTAACTAACTAACTAACTAACTAACTAACTAACTAACTAACTAACTAACTAACTAACTAACTAACTAACTAACTAACTAACTAACTAACTAACTAACTAACTAACTAACTAACTAACTAACTAACTAACTAACTAACTAACTAACTAACTAACTAACTACTAACTAACTAACTAACTAACTAACTAACTAACTACTAACTAACTAACTAACTAACTAACTAACTAACTAACTAACTAACTAACTAACTAACTAACTAACTAACTAACTAACTACTAACTAACTAACTAACTAACTAACTAACTAACTAACTAACTAACTAACTAACTAACTAACTAACTAACTAACTAACTAACTAACTAACTAACTAACTAACTAACTAACTAACTAACTAACTAACTAACTAACTAACTACTAACTAACTAACTAACTAACTAACTAACTAACTAACTAACTAACTAACTAACTACTAACTAACTAACTAACTAACTAACTAACTAACTAACTAACTAACTAACTAACTAACTAACTAACTAACTAACTAACTAACTAACTAACTAACTAACTAACTAACTAACTAACTAACTAACTAACTAACTAACTAACTAACTAACTAACTAACTAACTAACTAACTAACTAACTAACTACTAACTAACTAACTAACTAACTAACTAACTAACTAACTAACTAACTAACTAACTAACTAACTAACTAACTAACTAACTAACTAACTAACTAACTAACTAACTAACTAACTAACTAACTAACTAACTAACTAACTAACTAACTAACTAACTAACTAACTACTAACTAACTAACTAACTAACTAACTAACTAACTAACTAACTAACTAACTAACTAACTAACTAACTAACTAACTAACTAACTACTACTACTACTAACTACTAACTACTAACTAACTATAACCACTAACTACTACTAACTAACTAACTACTAACTAACTAACTAACTAACTACTAACTACTAACTAACTAACTAACAACTAACTAACTAACTAACTAACTAACTAACTAACTACTAACTAACTACTAACTACTACTAACTAACTAACTAACTAACTAACACTAACTAACTACTAACTAACTACTACTAACTAACTAACTAACTAACTACTAACTAACGAACTACTACTCTAGCTAACTAACTAACTAACTAACTAACTACTACTAACTAACTAACTAACTAACTCTACTAACTAACTAACTAACTACTAACTAACTAACTACTAACTAACTAACTACCTAACTAACTAACTAACTAACTAACTAACTAACTCTAACTAACTACTAACTAACTAACTAACTAACTACTCTACTAACTACTAACTACTAACTAACTAACTACTAACACTAACTACTAACTAACTAACTAACTACTACTACTACTACTAACTAACTACTAACTAACTAACTAACTAACTAACTAACTAACTACTAACTACTAACTAACTACTAACTACTAACTAACAACTACTAACTACTAACTAACTAACTAACTACTACTAACTAACTACTAACTAACTAACTAACTAACTAACTAACTAACTAACTAACTAACTAACTAACTAACTAACTAACTAACTACTACTAACTACTAACTAACTAACTAACTAACTAACTAACTAACTAACTAACTAACTAACTAACTAACTAACTCTACTATAACTAACTAACTAACTAACTAACTAACTAACTAACTAACTAACACTCTAACTAACTAACTCTACTACTAACTAACTACTACTAACTAACTAACTAACTAACTACAACTAACTAACTAACTAACTAACTAACTACTACTAACTAACTACTACTAACTAACTAACTAACTAACTAACTAACTACTAACTAACTAACTAACTAACTAACTAACTAACTAACACTAACTAACTAACTACTACCTAACTAACTACTAACTAACTAACTAACTAACTAACTAACTACTAACTACTAACTAACTAACTAACTACTACTACTAAACTAACTAACTAACTAACTAACTAACTAACTAATAACTAACTAACTAACTAACTAACTAACTAACGAACCTAACTAACTAACTAACTACTAACTAACTAACTAACGTAACTAACTACACTAACTAACTAACTAACTAACTTACTAACTAACTAACAAATTTAACGTAGAAGAATTACATTACAACTGGGCGAACTTCCAGTCGGTTAATAGTTGCTATTATTCCACCTTTGGAATTACTTCCCTAAATTCCCGCTCGCTCTTCTTCCCATTGAATAGTTGACTGATATCGAACCTTCCGCCACTTCATATCTACTCCACGATGTGTTCAGTGTGACTGAAGCTAAATAATCAAATATGTTTTCTCAAAAAAGAAAATTACGATACATTTTACTAGGTTATGTAATTCAAATTATGGAAAACTATTCAGTGTTAATGTTCATCCTGGATGGATGTTCATCCTTGAAAACATTATCGAGACTGACTTCTGAACGCTATCTCTCTCTCTCTCTCTGTGACTTGACAACTCTCACCCTCGATTTCTGATTGCTGTGATATGTATGTGCTTTCTAAAAGATTGCATCTTAATAAAATAAAGAAAATTGTGGAGTACATATTCTTTTTCAGAGTTAAGAATCTGAATATCGCAAAAGACACATGCGCGAAAGGACGATCTCTAAACTCTGCTATATTAAAAATCATTGTTTTAGTTCCCTTTCAGTATAAGTGGATCAATTATGATAGTGATGTAGGATTATTAAAATTTTAAAAATTAAAAAAACCCTCCCTATTTGTTAGACTTTTCTTCTAAGCCCCCTTTGAAAGTGCTTACTTTTTCTTCAACACAATTTTTTCAAACAAAATTTTAAAACGTTCAAAGGAAAAAAACGCTTGACAAAAATTAAACCTCTTTTTTTAAACATTAAATATAAAAATATATGTACTTACTTTTCATCATTCTCAAAGCTTTGAGTTCGTCTTAAAATAACATCTGTCTCTGTGGTGGCATTATTTGTTTTGCTAACTTCATTATCAGGAACTTCTATTACAAAGTAAATAATTATTATTAATTAATTTAAGAAAAGAAAAACTAGAAAAAAATAAATCAATAAAAAGAAGAAGAAATACATACGATTTTTAATTGGACTTTCATTGGTTGAACGCACACGTGTGACATTATTACGTCGCCATGGCGCCTCGTCTTCTGTGGCGGGTGTTTCATTTGTAGTTTTCTGCATAGATGATTTATCATCTAGAAATAAGTGGTGTTAATAAAAATAACAAGTAATTAAAATTATTAATAAAATGATTTAAAGGGTGTTAAAAAGTTTATCGAAATTAGAAAAAAAAATATTTAGATATAATTTACATTTCTCATTAAGAAAATAAATCCAAAAGGATTCAAATTTGTCTTTGTTATACAATTTTAGGAAAAAGGAAATGTTCCCATTTATTTTGTTCAGAAAAGTACATGAAAATGCAATTTTAGGGCAAAAAGGCAAGATTTAAAAAACCCCAAACATTTTAGATTTTAAAATATTCTAAAATTTGTTTCACACATATTCACACTTTCAATTGTTTGTTATTTAGAAAATCACAAAAAGTGCAATTTAAGGTCAGAATTATATAAAAATGCAATTTAAGGGCAAAAAATATATCAAAAAAGTAAATATTTTAAAAGAATTTTCAAGATCTAAAATTAATACTTTGTATTCAAAAAATTACTTAAAAGTGCAATTAAAATGCAAAATTGCACAAAAATTTTAAAAAATTTAAAATATTATTTTTAATTTTATGGACATTAGAAATTTAAGAGCAAAAAAAAATTTGTTAAAGAAAACAAAAAATCTAAATATTTGAAAATTTATTTTCAATTTTATAAGAAAATTTCTTATATTTTTGTTTCGCATTCAGAAAATTACTTAAAAATGCAATTTAAATACAAAAGTGCACAAAAATGCATTTTTTTCAGAAAATAAAAAATATTTTAATAATTTTAAATACACAGAAAAAAATAATTCATATTTGGAATGAATTTTGAAATAAATTGAATGAATCGAACATGACTTTTTCTTCCCAAACCATTTTCATTCAGAATATTAAAAGTTCATAAAATGTATGAATTTGTACATGAAAGATTTTTTTGTTTTTTTTTTTGTTCATTTTCTTTGATTTTCATCAAAAATGCAATAAATAAATAAATAACCGTTACCTATTAATATCTTCCATTTTTTAGAAAATAATCACATATTAGCGAATTTTTATGTTTAATTGTTATATTATAAATAAATAAAAATGCTGGAAAACAAAATATGAAATAAAAAAACCAGCATATAGCTAAACATCCATTCTTCAGAAAATGTTAAATGTTACGCGCATATTTCATTGTTTTCAATCTAAAAATCATAAAGAAATAAAAGATTTTCTAAAGAAAATTTCAAACATTTTTTAACAAACAGAAAAATATAAAGAAAATTTTTAATATTTTAAGTCAAGGCTTCTAGATTATGTTTAAAAATATAAAAATGAAAAAATTCATACATTTTAGGAACTTATTCTTAAATATTATTAACTTTAGTCAATGAAAGCAGTTCATAATATTTATGCTGAAACTTTTTTCTGTGTATTGAAAACTTTGTTTCCAGTGTTATTTGTTTTTAGCTGTTTCTTAAGAAAATTACTTAAAACTACAAACTTCAAAAACTTTCAAATTTTATAATTGAATCTCTTTTACATTTTTATATTCAAAAAATTACTTAAAAATGCAATTTAAATGCATTTTTAGACTTTTTTAGAAGAAAATTACTTAAAAGTGCAATTTAAATGCAAAACTGCAAAAAATGCACTTTGAGGACAAAAAGACACTTTTTTCGTAGAAGAAAACTCCAAAAACTTTCAAATAAGTTTTATGATGCAATTTTGAAAAGAAAGTTAAATGTCCACTTCTCTCTTGTATACAAAAAAAGTGTATAAAATATAATTTAAGGTCAAAAAGTCAACATTTTTCGACAGGATATAACGAAACACATTTTAGAATTTGAATTATTCTTAATTTTGTTTTCCAAACTTATGTTGAAGTTTTGTTAAAACGAACATGTTTCTCCTCTATTTTGGGTTTTATTAAGAAACATACATTAAAAATATTATTGTTTTGTTTTATGATATAATCATGAAAAATAAAAATGTCTCTTGATTCCTTATAAAATGCAATTTAAGGGCAAAAAGACAAAATTTTTTGAAATAAACAAAACTACAATTATTTGAAAATTTGACCTTTTTTTTATTTTTTTTTTTTTTTTTAAATTTTACGATGAAATTTAGTTTAAAGAATATGTTTCCTCCATTCTGTTTTTTATTCCGAAACTTGCTTATAAACTGCAAAAATGCACTTTTTTCGTAGAAGAAAACTCCAAAAACTTTCAAATAAGTTTTATGATAAAATTTTGAAAAAAGAAAATGTCCACTTTTCTCTTGAATACAAAAAAAAGCATAAAGTGCAAAAAAGCAACATTTTTTGGCAGAATATAATTTAAAAATATTGCAGAATTTTAATTTGTCTTAATTTCTTTTACCAAACTTATGTCGAAGTTTTGTTAAAACGAACATGTTCCCCCTATTTTGGGTTTTACTTAAAAATCTACTTAAAAGTGCAATTTAAGGGCAAAAAGTTTTTTTGATGATTTTATGATCCAATAGTGAAAAAAAATGTCTTCCGATCCCTAATCTTTTATTCCAAAATTACAAATTACAAAACTACAAATATTTTAAAATTTTAACTATTTTAAAATAAATTCTTTTTTAGTTTTATGATGAAATTTCGTTTAAATTCCGAAATTTAAAAAAAAAAATCAATTTTTAGGCAAAAACGCAACTTTTTTACAAGAAAACCTTAAAAACTTTCAAATTTTTGTTCTGTTTTATGAATCGATTATGAAAAAAGAGAATGCCCTTTATCTCTTTTCTTTTATGTAAAGAAAAATGCAAAAATGCATCATTTTTTAAGAAAAAACGATACATATTTTACAATTTGAACTGTTTTAAAATTTCCAGTTTTCTCATGAACACATTTTCTGCCTCTCACTCTTTTCAGAAAATAATTAAAAAATGCAATTTAAGAGCTAAATTGCAAATTTTTTTCGTTCAAGAAATCCCCAGAAACTTTAAACAGAAATGAAATATATTTTTAATAGAATTTTGTAAAAATGAAAATGTTTTCTTATATTTCAACTTTTATTCCGACAATATCGAAAAAATGCAATTTAAGGGCAAAAAGGCAACATTAAAAAAACTGTAAACATTTTATAATTTAAGCTATTCCAAAATTTGATTCTTGTTATAAGACCAACATGTTCCCTCCCTGTTTATTTAGAAAATTACTTAAAAGTGCAATTTAGGGGCAAAATTGCAATATTTTTTTTTAATTCTGGAAATTTTTAATAATAATACGTTTAAGGGCTAATCCTCTTATAATTGTATAAAGGATCACGTTTCCTTCTTTTTTTATTTAGAAAATGACTTAAAAGTGCAATTCAAGGCAAAAAATGCAAGTCTCGACTATAGATCAGTTTATAGTTTTGACTATAGATCAGTCTTTAATCTGGAATACAGATCATAGAATTGACTATAGCTAAATCTATAGTATTCACTACATATCAGTAGTGTTAACTATAGACCAGTCTATAGACTTGTCTAAAGTCTTGACCAGTCTAAAGTCTTGACTATAGATCAGTCTAAAGTCTTGACTATAGATCAGTCTAAAGTCTTGACTATAGGTCAGTCTATAGTCTTAACTATAGATCAGTCTGTAGTCTTAACTATAGATCAGTCTATAGTCTTGACTATAGATCAGTCTATAGTCTTGACTATATATCATGCTATAGTCTTGACTTGACTATAGATCATGCTATAGTCTTGACTATAGATCAGTCTATAGTCTTAACTATAGATCAGTCTATAGTCTTGACTATAGATCATGCTATAGTCTTGACTATAGATCAGTCTATAGTCTTGACTATAGATCATGCTATAGTCTTGACTATAGATCAGTCTATAGTCTTGACTATAGATCAGTCTATAGTCTTGACTATAGATCAGTCTATAGTCTTCACTATAGATCAGTCTAAAGTCTTCACTGTAGATCAGTCTATAGTCTTGACTATAGATCAGTCTATAGTCTAACAATTTCGGTGCGACCCTAAAATGATACAATAAATTGACCTTTTAATCTTTTATTTGATCCATCTTCAAATTAACTCTTTCAAAATAAATATAAAATTTTCAGAGAATTATCCAAAAAACAAGGAAACTAAAAATTTATTCAAAATTTAGAAAAAAAAAACGTGCAATTATTTGTTCATTAAAAAAAAAAAAGTAACAACACAATACAGAAAAAAATTGTTCATTACAAATCTAAAGATACCTTCACGATCAGAAAGGCTGGTTGAATGCGAACTCTCTGTGGAATCGGTTAAATCTGAATCAGTTTCTTCGGATTCCGAATTAGTTGGTAAACTACTGGACGTTAGGCCCGAAGTAGAGGCCATAGACGTAGAAGCTATAGACAATGAATTTAACAACAATCAACAACAATATGAAACAACATTTAAAAAAACGGTCAAAACAGAAATCAAATATTTAAAAGGGAATAACAGAAAACGAAAACCAATCACAAACGAAATCAATATTTAAAACAAATTAAAATGATCGTATATGGTAAAATAAACAAATCTATCAATGAATTGTGATCGATGTTTAGATGAAAAGAGAGACGCATTGTAAATGAAATAAAATGCAAATAAGACAAACTCATGTGGGGATAAAATGCTAAAGAGGAGGGTTCAATTAAAATGTTATAAACTAATGGAATGATAAATGAAATGAAAAACAATTTGCCCTAACGCCCATGGGACCCTATGTGTGTGAGTGTATGAAAATATCCAATGAAATGAACAACAAAGAAAAAAAAGAAGAACAACCACGCCCACCATTAAAGGCAGCACGCACATTTAACAAAATTATACATTTAAGAAAAAAAAAGTATAAGAAAATATATAGAATATTGTTAAATTTTTAATTTTATAAATCCATAACTATTTACTTAAAAAGTATGATACATTAAATACCTTTAATGTTAAACCTAACACTTACCATTGACATGATCCTTGTTATTTTCTGGTCGCACTTCAACACGTATAATTTTAGTGGGTGTTTTATCGATATGATTTTCAATTGTATCTGAGATTCTACTGTAAAATTTTATAATAATTAATACAAAGATTTTTTAGGGGTTAATTGTTTCAACTATACCTGATTTGACTAGATGGCCTTCGTTTCATACGTTTGTTACTTGCTCTATATTCTTCAAGGAATTTAACCATTTTACGATCTGCTACATCTATGCAGGTTTGTCCGGCATAATTTGTTACATCCATATCGGCCATGGCGTCTAATAGCATTTCTGCGGATTCTTTTTGTCCCCAATGTGCTGCCGCATGCAGTGGTGTCCAGCCATCATTATCTTTAGCATCAACATTAGCACGACCCGCGAGCAATAAACTTAAAACCTTTTAGGGAATAAAGAAATAATTAACTTTTTAATAAAGAAATAATTAACATTTTACTTTAGTTAGACTGAAGACTGAAATCTTCTCTTGACTACAGATCAGTCTTTAGTCTTGACTATAGATCAGTCTATAGCAGAGAAGCTCAATATGGCCGTGTCATAGCACGCGTGATAGGGTAAGAAAATTCTGCTGACGCTAAGTTGATACACATACACTATAGGTTTAATTCTTCTTCTTTTTATAATGAGCAATATCAGTTGGTTTGCTCTCAACTTGAAAAACAAAATCAAATCAGTTGCTGATCAGCACTTGCCAAAGCAAGGTCTGTGCGCGACGTTTTTAAAATACACACAGAAATACAACAACAAAATTTTGAGAAAGCCGAATTAATGTAGGAGGACATGAGAGAACAGTTGATAGTTTTTTATATATAGACGTTGCTATACGCTGGCTGTCAAAATCCATAATAAATATTTGACAGTTAGCATATACTTTATAGTTTGTAGTCATTTTATTAGTATACTTTTATTTTGAATTAAATTCTGTTCTCTGCTGCTTTACCAACACAAATAAAACTATGGTAGTCTATGGTAGTATGTGTTTGAGCACCACTGGTCTATAGTCTTAAGTATAAATCAGTCTATACTCTTAACTATGGATCAGTCTATAGTCTTGACTATAGATCAGTCTATAGTCTTGACTATAGATCAGTCTATAGTCTTGACTATAGATCAGTCTATAGTGTTGACTATAGATCAGTCTATAGTCTTGACTATAGATCAGTCTATAGTCTTGACTATAGATGAGTCTATAGTCTTAACTATAGATCAATATATATTTACAGATCAGTCTATAGTCTTAAGTATAGATCAGTCTATAGTCTTGACTATAGATCAGTCTATAGTCTTGAATATAGATCAGTCTATAGTCTTGACTATTGATCAGTCTATAGTGTTAACTATAGATCAGTCTATAGTCTTAACTATAGATCAGTCTATAGTCTTAACTATAGATCAGTCTATAGTCTTGACTATAGATCAGTCTATAATCTTGACTTTAGATCAGTCTATAGTCTTGACTTTAGATCATACTATAGTTTTTACCATACCTAGATCAGTTTATAGTCTTTACTATAGATCAATCTATAGTTTTGAATATAGATCAGTCTATAGTCTTGACAATAGATCAGTCTGTAGTCTTGACTATAGATCACTCTATAGTCTTGACTATAGATCAGTCTATAGTCTTGACTATAGATCAGTCTATAGTCTTGACTATAGATCAGTCTATAGTCTTGACTATAGATCAGTCTATAGTCTTGACTATAGATCAGTCTATAGTCTTGACTATAGATCAGTCTATAGTCTTGACTATAGATCAGTCTATAGTCTTGACTATAGATCAGTCTAAAGTCTTGAATATAGATCAGTCTATAGTCTTGACTATAGATCAGTCTATAGTCTTGACTATAGATCAGTCTATAGTCTTCACTATAGATCAGTCTATAGTCTTGCCTATAGATCAGTCTATAGTCTTGACTTTAGATCATTCTATAGTTTTTACTATACCTAGATCAGTCTATAGTCTTGACTATAGATTAGTTTATAGTCTTAACTATAGATCAGTCTATAGTCTTGGCTATAGATCAGTCTATAGTCTTGACTTTAAATCATTCTATAGTTTTTACTATACCTAGATCCGTCTATAGTCTTGACTATAGATCAGTTTTTAGACTATAGATCAATCTATAGTTTTGAATATAGATCAGACTATAGTCTTGACTATAGATCAGTTTTTAGACTATAGATCAATCTATAGTCTTGACTATAGATCAGTCTATAGTCTTGACTATAGATCAGTCTATAGTCTTGACTATAGATCAGTATATAGTCTTGACTATATATCAGTCTATAGTCTTGACTATAGATCAGTCTATAGTATTGACTATAGATCAGTCTATAGTCTTGACTATAGACCAGTCTATAGTCTTGACTATAGATCAGTCTATAGTCTTGACTATATATTAGTCTATAGTCTTGACTATAGATCAGTCTATAGTCTTGACTGTAGATCAGTCTATAGTCTTGACTATAGATCAGTCTTTGGTCTTGACTATAGATCAGTCTATAGTCTTGACTATAGATCAGTCTATAGTCTTGACTATAGATCAGTCTATAGTCTTGACTATAGATCAGTCTATAGTCTTGACTATAGATCAGTCTATAGTCGTGACTATAGATCAGTCTATAGTCTTGACTATAGATCAGTCTATAGTATTGACTATAGATCAGTCTATAGTCTTGACTATAGATCAGGCTATAGTCATGACTATAGATGAGTCTATAGTCTTGACTATAGATCAGTCTATAGCCTTGACTATAGATCAGTCTATAGTCTTGACTATAGATCAGCCTATAGTGTTGACTATAGATCAGTCTATAGTCTTGACTATAGACCAGTCTATAGTCTTGACTATAGATCAGTCTATAGTCTTGACTATAGATCAGTCTATAGTCTTGACTATAGATCAGTCTATAGTCTTGACTATAGATCAGTCTATAGTCTTGACTATATATTAGTCTATAGTCTTGACTATTGATCTGTCTATAGTCTTGACTGTAGATCAGTCGATAGTCTTGACTATAGATCAGTCTATAGTCTTGACTGTAGATCAGTCTATAGTCTTGACTATAGATCAGTCTATAGTCTTGACTATAGAACAGTCTATACTCTGGACTATAGTTCAGTTTATAGGCTCGACTATTCATAGTTCAGTCTATAATCTTGACAACAGAACTGACTGTAGAGCAGTCTTGACTTAGGCGTGAAAGATAACACTGCTGATTAAACTAATACCAAATATGTAACTACGGTTTTGAACCTATAAATAACAAACGCAATCATATCTGAAATGGATCGAGTAGTTCTATAAGGAAAATTGCTATTCCATCACTAATTTCAAATATCAAATCAAATTCACAACTAAAAGAAAATCAACATTATTTCATTTGTATTTCAATTTACCCACAAAAAAAATATTTTAAATTACAATTAAAACAAACCCCCCTAAACAAAAATAAAAGCAAACAAATCACAACCTAAATGTGAAAATTGAAATTACCTTTGTATAACCTTTAGCTGCTGCCACATGCAGCGCTGTTGCACCTGTTTTTGGATGTGGTCGATCAACTTCAGAGGCATCGCTACGCAACCATTTTTTGGCATCGCTCAACATTTGTTGTTCTTCGGCTTGACGGGCTTTAGCACAATCAATTTGTTGTTCGGACACCATTTTTTGCATGAAATCAATCATGGGCAAATGTTGGATGTCGACAGCCAAGTCCACGGCTAAATCACCATCACTATTGACGGCTGCAACATCGGCACCATGTTCAACTAAATAACGTGCTATGCTTACAAAACTGAAACGAACAAAAAAAAAAACAACAACAAATATACACAAAATTTTTTATTTTAACAAACAAATTAAGAGGCATTTAAGAAATAATATAAAAAAAGAAAATTTTAATGCAACCGCCAGCCAGCAAGCATAGACAAAGTGAAATTAGAAGAAATAGAAAATAAAACGTTTTTCATTTTTTTTTTTCGTTTGTTTAGATGATGAAATTCAAAATTATGCAATTTTGTTATTTGTTTATTTTTTCTTTGAGGTTTAGAAAGCGGTTGCTACTGCTGCTGCTGCAACGTTTACACAAACTTTTCTGTTGCCGTCGACGTTAACACCAATAACATTAATATTTATTAAATAGATAAATTTAATGAAATATTCTTTTGTTAAGCACACTTACCCACATGAGGCTGTAGCGTGCAGGGGTGTCCAACCTTCATTATCTTGTCTGTTTATATCGGCTCCTTGTTCTACTAGAAATTCAACCATTTCTAAATTGTCATCGATGCAGGCCTAAAATTAGATGGAAATAAAAAGATAAAATTAATAACTATATAATGATAATGGGCCTTAAAAATCTATGACAGTTCTAAATCATAAAGTGACAAAAATTTCCTAAAACTTGACTACTTCTCTTTGACCTTGGGTTTAGATGGTTTTTCCGTTGCACTATTACTCGTTAATTCCGCAGAGTTTTGGAATCTAAATCGGATCTGTCAGTAGTCCCACTGTTGGTTCTTGAATAGCCTAACAATAACTTGAATTCAGGTCTGAGAACGTTAAATTCCTCTAGACGTTGGTTCACGGTACTATTTTGGAGGATGTTTTCGTGGTTGGTGTGGGTCTGGAAGTGTCTTTTTCAGAAACTTTCTCCATTTATAAGATTTATATCGCTCTGTCTGATGGCGATTGCCTGTAGACCTATACATTTCTAAGTCTGATGCCTTAGAGGTGGTGGAGACGAACGAACGAACGAACGAACGAACGAACGAACGAACGAACGAACGAACGAACGAACGAACGAACGAACGAACGAACAACAACGAACGAACGAACGAAACCAACGAACGAAACGAAACGAACGAACGAACGAAACGAACGAACGAACGAACGAAACGAACGAACGAAAGAACGAACGAACGAACGAACGAAACGAACGAAGACGAACGAACGAACGAACGAACAACGAACAACGAACGAAACGAACGAACGAACGAACGAAAACGAACGAACGAACGAACGAACGAACGAACGAACGAACGAACGAACGAACGAAACAGAAACGAACGAACGAACGAACGAACGAAACGAAAACGAACGAAAACGAACGAAAGAACGAAAGAACGAACGAACGACGAACGAACGAACGAAACGAAACGAACGAACGAACAACGAACGAACGAACGAACGAAGAACGAACAACGAACGAACGAACGAACGAAAACGAACGAACGAACGAACGAACGAACGAACGAAACGAACGAACGAACGAACGAACGAAACGAACGAACGAACGAACGAACGAACGAACGAACGAACGAACGAACGAACGAAACGAACGAAACGAAACGAACGAACGAAAAGAACGAACGAACGAACGAACGAACGAACGAACGAACGAACGAAAACGAAAAACGAACGAACGAAAACGAACGAACGAACGAACGAACGAAGAACGAACGAACGAACGAAGAACGAACGAACGAACGAACGAACGAAGAAGAACGAACGAACGAACGAACGAAAAAACGAACGAACGAACGAACGAACGAAACGAACGAACGAACGAACGAACGAACGAACGAACGAACGAACGAACGAACGAACGAACGAACGAAACGAACGAACGAACGAACGAAGAACGAACGAACGAACGAACGAACGAACGAAAACGAACGAACGAACGAAACGAACGAACGAACGAACGAACGAACGAACGAACGAAACGAACGAACGAACGACGAAACGAACGAACGAACGAACGAACGAACGAACGAACGAACGAACGAACGAACGAACGAACGAACGAACGAACGAACGAACGAACGAACGAACGAACGAACGAACGAACGAACGAACAAACGAACGAACGAAACGAACGAAACGAACGAACGAACGAACGAAGAAACGAACGAAGAACGAAACGAACGAACGAACAACGAAAACGAACGAACGAAAAAACGAACGAACGAACGAACGAAGAACGAACGAAGAAACGAACGAACGAACGAACGAACGAACGAACGAACGAACGAACGAACGAACGAACGAACGAACGAACGAACGAACGAACGAACGAACGAACGAAACGAACAACGAACGAACGAACGAAGAACGAACGAAACGAAACGAACGAAAACGAACGAACGAACGAAACGAACGAACGAACGAACGAACGAACGAACGAACGAACGAACGAACGAACGAACGAACGAACGAACGAACGAAACGAACGAACGAACGAACAACGAACGAACGAACGAACGAACGAACGAAAAAACGAACGAACGAACGAAACGAAAACGAACGAACGAACGAAACGAACGAACGAACGAACGAAACGAACTAACGAACGAACGAACGAAAACGAACAACGAACGAACTAAACGAACGAACGAACGAAACGAACGAACGAACGAACGAACTAACGAACGAACGAACGAACGAACGAACTAAACGAACGAACAACGAACGAACGAACGAACAACGAACGAACGAACGAACGAACGAACGAAACGAACTACGAACGAACGAACGAACGAACGAACGAACGAACGAACGAACGAACGAACGAACGAACGAACAGAGAAGAACGAACGAACGAACAACGAACGAACGAACGAACGAAACGAACTAACGAAAAACGAACGAACTAAAACTACGAACTAACGAACGAACACTAACTAACTAACGAAAAACTAACGAACTAACTAACTAACTAACTAACTAACTAACTAACTAACTAACTAACTAACTAACTAACTAACTAACTAACTAACTAACTAACCAACTAACTAAAAAACTAACTAACTAACTAACTAACTAACTAAGGCTATACACACTGATCCCAGATAGAATGTCATGATCAAGCGGAACATTAGAGAAAATACTCGCAGGAATCCGTTGATACACTGATGGCTCTAAAATAGGGCGACAAAGAGGAGGGCATGGGGTTCTTCATTGAAAACCCAGAAATAGATATATTCCAACTAATCACAGCACTAGCATCCAGGCAGAAGTCCGAGCAATAACAAAATGCGTAAATTGGATTAAAATAATATATTTACCGACAGATAGAAGGCAATTTGGGCGTTATCAGGAGATAATGTTATATCTTAGAACGAAATGGATTATAAGAAAGTTCTACCCGAATACTTTTTCAGAGGTAAGGTTTACATCAGATGGGTAACAGACCACTTGGGAGTAGTCGGCAATAAAAGAACGAATGTAATAGGGAAAGAAGTTCGAGATAGTTAACCAGACGAACGTATAACCATTTAACGCTACGAGGGCAGCATTTAATATAAGGCCTCTTGGAATGAAACGATCGGATGACCCTAACGAGAGCAAGACGAGAAGCCTCCACAAAATGACCAAATCTGAGATTAGTATGATGGTACTCTGAATGGACTTACAAGATTATGGGCGCTGCAATACAAAATTGGACTTGCGGATTCAGAGGAATTTAGAGCTTTATTTATCATTGTCAGGCTTTCACGAACACTGATTGTATAATTTTTAGGATTAATGTCCAAAAAACAGAGTTTCAGAAATTTTATTGAGAATTTAAATATATGTAGCTCTAGATTTGAATTTGAATAAAATATTGCAAAAAAAATCCTTTAATATTTTTCCGTATTGAACCCCCATAATCTCCGACTCGGTGTATTATAATTATTATTTTTTATTTTTTTGTCAAAAACAAAAGTGATAAAAATATACATTTTCTATAGAAATTCTTGCCAAACATTTAAATAATTTATGCGAATATTTATTGTTAAAAATAAAGAAATAACAAATATGCCAATAAAATTTTGTCTATTATTTAATCACCATTAAAATGATGTGTAGACACAGTATTTGTTTTGTTGTTGTTTTTTTTTTCTATATTGTTTATTTTACAAATTGTTTAGAACGAAACTCAAAACTCCGTTATCGAATGCTATCTTTAGAATGAATAGATTAAATAACATTAAACAAATTTGGTGTTAAACAAAATTAATGAATAGTTTGTTTTAACAAATGGTTAAAATAATAAAATAGATTTAAATAATTATAGTGTTTAAGAGGAAAACATTTTAAAACAATTTACTGTCAACAACCTCGAAGAATAAAAAGTATATCCCAGGACTGGTAATTCGATCTTTCGAAAACGTGCGCCTTTGGTAATATTAATTTGAATAATTGATGTACCGACTGTTATCTATATTCGTTTTGATAATAAAATAATAAATTATGTTTTGACAACTTTTTTTTAATAACATTAAATAATAATAAAATTTCTACTATAAAAAAAGAAAACTGCAGTGATATGAAAATTTATCAGTCTATAGTACAGAACCTACTACACCACACATTCATTCATTTATTCATAAATATTTCAAAAAAAAATAACAACAAATTATGAAAAGCAACAAGTAAGAAATTATAGTCGGGCGTGGCCGACCATATGATACCCTACACCAGTTATGAATTTATTTTTGATTTATTTTTCATAATAAAGCATTTATCTTCAATATTCCCTTATTCCGATACATTTAAGCAATTTATGGATGAAAAACTAATTTTCTGAAAGAGGCTTTATATGGGGGCTAGGGGCAAATATGGACCAAGCCCGATAAAATTTTGTGAATATATTTATATTGACATAATATTTTATTGTGCTGAATTTCATTGCTCAGAAGCCCTTTTCGGAGGTTTTGTTCTATGGGGGCTAGGTGAAATAATGGACCGATTTTAACCATTTTCAATAGGTCAAATAAAACGTGCGTGCCAAATTTCATCCAATTATCTTGTACCTTGCGCACAAGGTTTACATGGACAGCCAGCCAGACGGACGGACGGACGGACATAGCTTAATCGACTCAGAAAACGATTCTAAGCCGATTGGTATACTTTAAGGTGGGTCTAGGACGAATATTTTTGTATGTTACAAACATCAGCACAAATCCAATATACCCTCCCCACTAAAGTGGTGTAGGGTATAAAAAAATGTATTGTAAGAAAAAAACAAAAGAAAATTTTTTTAAATTATAAAAGATGATATCATCGAAATATTTAACGGAAATTCTGCCAATTCCCCAAACAGCAAACACACACACACACTAGACTTCGTACATACATATGTAGAGCAAAAGAATAATTGTTTGTTTTCATTATATTCAATTTCTAAATTCTAACGTAATATCGATATCAAATCAAAATTGTTTATACGATATTAGTATTATTTTGTTGGTATTTTATTATCAATATTATTAGTATTATTACAATTTCAAAATGGGATTTTTTTTTCCTCAAAATTGTTTGGTTTAAATAAAATTATATATAATATTTAAAGTAAATATTTACTATAGATTGATGTTTAATAATAACAATAACAAAATTTTATTTGTAAATTTTATGATTGTTATTTGTAATAATGAAAGTAAAATTAGAATTTAAAAAAAATCTAGAATCAAAAATATTTGAAATATGAAATCAGTTTAGTGATCAGTGAAAATATTTGCGGAATTATTGTTATTGGACCCAGTAGTTCTACAAACGAAGGTTGCAGGATCATTTCTGAAATCCCTATAAACGTTTAGGAAAATTATTGGCAAAATAGCAATAGTGGGCATGGCACTTCCCCTATGAAGTATATAAACAGTTTTCTAAGAATAATAATATGTTCAAGGAATAATTACACTAACAATGGTGGTTGGGACATTTCCCATTAAGAACTATATTTGGTAAATCAGCTAAAAACTTTAAATTTTGAATCAGCAACATGGGTAAACTAGCAGCAGAAGGCATGGCAACTTTCATAGGTTACGTTGATAGGAAGATGTAACTACATCAAATCCGAAGAAATACACCAAGGTCACTATACACAGAGGGAAAGTGAAATATACACAACTGATACCAAATTGACACCAAACTGTTTATAATTTTTCAATAACATCCGTTGTCAAAGTATATACATACAGTATTGTTCGAAACCTAAGCAACTTTTTTTGGCATTGTATACAAAGTGCTATATTTTCTATATTAATTGATTTATTCAAAATTATATAATTGATAATAATAACATTATGTGTCTACATTATAATAACAACAACAAAAGTTTATTTCCATTTCGCTGTGAGTTACAAGAAAATAATAACTGAATTAACTCCATAAATAGCTGTTCGAAACTTAAGCAACTTTTTGATCTTCTTATGAAAATCTTTGGTCCTTTTGAGTTCCAAACACCTTTATGGAATAGATTAGTTACTAGTGTAGTTCGTAATGAATCCCAAGCGGATCTTAAGCCATTCGCAAGCTGCTATGTTTTCTAAAACTGCGAGTTTCGACCCAGAGCTTCAGAATGCCGATCAGCATCTCTAAAGGACTTGAGTCAGGAGATTTTGATGGACAATCAAATAATTTGGGTCCTATTACCCAATAACAACTCTTAGATCAACTTTGCCAAAGGTTTTGGTTCATTATCATGCTGAAAATCGCAATAAAGTAAGTTGTTCTGTTCGGTGTACTCAATCGTATGATTCATTTTGTTGGAGAAAAACGCCCCAAAAGGAAAAACAATCCAACTTTGTTTGTGTTTCAACATCAGGACTAACCCTTCTCTTCAAAAAACGTGGCCACAGCCTTAAATTTTTGCACTCCATTCATTATTGGGCCTTTACTAAAAGGGTATATTGTAATATTTCCTTCAGCCTTTGGGCCTCGCATACTCTTTTTGAATTTAGGAAAGGAAAATGTGGACCCGTTTGTAAATAAAACTGTTTTTATTAGTCTTGCGTAATCTATTTCAATATTCTACCCAAAATTGTACAACATTTTTGAAAAAATCGAATTTCTTTAAATAAACTCTGTGCCATGTCACTGCGGGATTCATATGCGGTTACATTATCGTACATTAAAGACTTAAAAAAGCATGAAGGTCAAACAATTAAGATTGTGGGCAAGATTTTTAGTGAGTAGAGTAAGTCCTGATGTTGAAATACAAATAAAATTGTATTGTTTTACTTTCTGGGACATTTTTGGCCAACAAAATGAACCATAGGATTAAGTACATTGAACAGAACAACTTACTTTATTGCGATTTTCAGCATGATAATGAACCAAAACCTTTGGCAAAGTTGATTTAAGAGGAGTTATCGAGTAATGGGACCCAAACTCTTTGATTGTTTATCAAAATCTCCCGACTCAAGTCCCTTAGAGATGCTGTTCGGCATTCTGAACCGCTGGGTCGAAACTCGCAGTTTTAGAAAACATTGCAGCTTGCGAATGGCTTAAAATCCCCGTGGGATTCATTACGAACTACACTAGTAACTAATCTATTCCATAAAGGTGTTTGGAACTCAAAAGGACCAAAGATTTTCATAAGAAGATCAAAAAGTTGCTTAAGTTTCGAACAGCTATTTATGGAGTTAATTCAGTTATTATTTCTTGTAACTCACAGCGAAATGGAAATAAACTTTTGTTGTTGTTATTATAATGTAGACACATAATGTTATTATTATCAATTATATAATTTTGAATAAATCAATTAAAATAGAAAATATAGCACTTTGTATACAATGCCAAAAAAAGTTGCTTAGGTTTCGAACAATACTGTACGTACGACAAACACTATATAATGTTGACAACATTGCAATAATTCGTTGTCGAAATCTAAATTTTATACACATCCTTTGTCTAAACGTTCACTATTGACAAACAATCCGTTGCCAATAGAGGGCTTACCACATTTGTTAACATTTAGACAACGGATGTGTATAAAATGTAAATTTCGATAACGAATTATTGTAATGTTGACAACGTTGAGTTGTCATCATTACATAGTGTTGTCGTACGTATGTATATACTTTGACAACGGATGTTATTGAAAAATTATAAACACTTTGATGTCAATTTGGTACCAGGCGTGTATATTTCTTATTTCTTCTGTGTAGGGACAGTTATACAAAATTGTATAACTGTTCCCGTATCCACTCACAGTATACATTCCAACATACTATCTTCAGTCTTGCTTACTTTTAGGAGACTTCTCGTCCTGCTCTCGTTAGGGTCACCTCATTTGATCTTTGTGGTTCTACCCACTGTTGTGTTTCACTGAACCATAGTTTTAATTCTGCCCTCGTTGTTCCCCCCGGAGGCATGTTACCTTGATGAAAGAACCTATCTTGGTGTAACTGCAATCCCGGGGAAAAGAGGTGCTACAAATACCTATAGTCTGCCCTGTCTATAAACTGGTGATGATCAAATTTATCCTTGGAATGATTTGACATGTTGTTCATCCAGAGAACCACATAATCTAGAACTACGGGTGGCCAGTTGCCCGCAGGACTTTGTCATGGTTGGTAAGTTGGTTGAGGTTCCTTTGGAATCCACGTAGTGGCTGTGGTTTAAACCCAAATTTGCGGGAAGATAATGTCGGTTAAAGGACTGTTGCGGGCAGCAATGGTCAGAGATTGGATAGTTCGAGTACTTGAGCAAATTGCTTGTATATGAACCGGCACAGCCATGCAAAAAAATTGCCACCTACGTGTACGATACACAAAGCGGAGGTGGAGAGTCGTCACAGAAGCTCACCCAGCGGCTGATAAAGATCGCCGTAAAATAGGCCAACATGGCAGGTGTTCACGTAAAGCACTTCGACATTCTGCCATCGTTAAGTCAAGTGGTTTTGCGTCCGTCAGATTTACTCCAGCTCCTTTGCCTTTTAAGCTATTACATTTGCAATTTCGTTGTCGAGCGGATTGGTACCCATATGATGTAAAACTTACCTCTGGTAGAGTATTTAGTTAGAGTTTTTTTACAATCCCATGCGGTATTAGATTTATCAATATGTTGTGGGCTTAATCCTATTAACGCATTCCGTTATTGCTCGGACTTCTGCCAGGAATTTAGTGTTGTGATTCTGTTTCTTTATCTTTAATATAGAAATCCAGTCCCACTTTGTTCCTTAATTTAAAGCAACTCCAATAAGTAGTAACTTTTATAGCAATATACAAATTCTCGAAAATGCAACCAATATCCAATGTGTTCTTGTGCGAATCATCAGATCCTAATTTTAATCTCGGAATATCATCTGAATAATGAAACGAAGATTATGCCGATGACGAAACTCAGATAATACCATCACAGGCTTTTGTAAATCATTTAGAAATATCATCTGGATGATAAAACGAAGATTCTTCCGACGAAGGAACTTAAATTTAAATTGACTAGACTTTAACTTCCGAGATATTCTCGATCTAGTACTTCTAACCATATCATGGCCCTAATGATACACTATTTTGAATTGTCGGTATAAATTTACAGAATGATTCAAACGAAATGTCTAAGATGAAAACTCTGCAACGAGTTAATATGCAAGACCCAGTTTTATATAACATGAGCACAGAAATCGGACGCAATATAACAGACCCTATTGATACAATATTATGAACTGTCGGTATAAACTTAACTCATTTTGGGGTTTTTCATTAAGAATGATGTAAATAAAATGTGTGCGATGGAAACGAACGAATGAGTATGCTGGAACCAGTTTTTATAACATAAGTACACAAACCGGTAGAAACATTGAAGTTCGTACATGTAACTTGCAGCATACAAATACATTGATTCTGTTCTTTTGACAGACGCGTGGTGTGGACCTACAGCTTCAGCGTTTCAGCGTTGGAATTTGCCAGAGATCACTTTTTGTCTTTTTATCTTGTTTTTCTTGGGGTGCTGCCCCTAAACTTATCCAGTGCATTATGTTGGAACGAAAATATGTAGTGGGAGGGAGGATAGAGAAAATAGTGGTCGAAAGGTGAAAGAGCCCTTAAGGAAAACCAGTGGCAGACAGAAAGGCTTTGCTCAAAGTCGGATAACTGTCAGTTTCCCTCCTGTTACTGAGACTGAGAAGATGAAGAACGAAGGTTGGCAGGGGCAAGATAGTTTCTCAAATGTTTAAAGTATATATGTAAGACAATGTGTCCAAGAAACCTGAAACGAAGTAGAAGAAACAGAAGTTTTTACCTGTTTCACTTAAGGGCACCCATAAGAACGTTAATAAATGAGTTAGATCAGAATATGATCAACCTTCAGCTTTGAAGGTGTTCAAGATTTTTCATTCGGCGAATGCGGCTAGAGAAATTCTAGCTGTGGAGCTCTTAAGAGTTCCCACAAGGAAAGAATCCGAACAAAATGTTATTTAACTTATAATATCAACTTAGAGCTTCTCAAAAGCTTGGGCCACATTACACATATGGTAAAGACTGTAACTGTTTCCCTTAAGGGCACCTATAAGATCGCCAAAAAATGAGTTAGATCTGAATATGATCAAATTTCATCATCGAAGGTGTTTAAGATTTTACACTACGCGATTGCGGCTAGAGAAGTTCTAGATGTGGAGCTCTTAAGAGTTCCCACAAAGGAAGGATCCGATCAAAATGGTATTACACTTCAACATCAACTTGGAAGATATGGCTCCTCAAAAGCTTGGGCCACTTTACACATTAAGTTTTTAAAAATATTTAAATATTTACTAATTCTACAAAAATCCCACGGATCAGCTGATACGTTGCGTGTAGGACATACCAAATGATTTTAAGTCATGAACCATCTTGAGAAATGTTTAATTGTTGAAATTTTTGTTATTACGATTTTTTTTTTCGTGTCTGCTATTTTACAAAATGTCTGTTAAATTCTCCTAAATTGTTTGTATATTATTATTTTTTTATTCTGTTTAATTATTTTATTATTCCCATGTGGGAGGTCATGTATCCAATTTAAAGAAAAACATCAATGTTTTTTTTTTTTATTTGCCCGAATGCGTGTATACAATTCATTTTTCTTATGTTTAATTAATTAATTGGCACTTGTCCAGATTTTTTTATTAATTTTTTGAAATGTATGATTTTCATTTATATGAATATTACTCTAAAATGCTACTTTACATTTACGTAAATTTTAATTTGGGCAGCTTAAACCTTTGAGGAACAGCAATTACATTGGTTTCAAATATTTACATAATAATTATTAAATTTATTTACTTCTCTAATAACGATCGAAACCTCCATTTTAATTTTCTCAAGCTTTCAAACGCTGTAATTTGACATTCGTTTCATTTTCAAAATTATTACTCTCGAAATTTCATAAAAGTATTGAACAATATATCGTTATGAAAAACCATATACTAAGATATTGGGACTCATAATATTTCGGAAAAATTATTAAATAAAATCTATTGTCAACATGGGTTAATATTGAGTAAAATTTTTAATTTATTTTTTTATTTCTATTTTCTTTATTGTTTTTCTATAAACATTTTGAATTTGGCTGTATTTATTGATTTTATTTGAAATTTATCAAAGAAATTCATGTAATAAAACAGATTTAGTCTGTTTATTAATGGGAAACGCTGAATAATAAAAGGTAGTATTTTCTTTACATCCGGTTTTCCATTTGGTTTTTTCGATATTCTTAAATAGAAGTTAAGTTGACTTCGCAATCCTTTCAAAGTTTTTAACATCATTCTATGACATTTAATCTTTTTTAAACTTTACTCTTGCCAGCGCTTCACTAAAAAGCTATATCTTAACATTTAATGGCATCAAGTTTTGATAGGACCTTCCAGAATCTGAATACAAAAGTTTGGGATATTAAAACTGTCTGAAGCTCAGATGTATAACTGATAGTTGAAAAACTACTACAGGTTCAAGAATTTTCTCAAATGAGCTCGAACTCTTCGTCTCCATCTGAAATGTTTTTCAGATTTAAATTTACGCCCCCTATACGGCTGCGAGAAATATCCGTGTACTTAATGTCAAGACGTCGACCATTAATATCTTCAGTCTTGCATCTACCAAGACTTTAAATTCGAAAGCGATAAAGTCGAATATAATCTAATTTGTTAGAATAGCCTGATTGTTTTCTATGGAAGCATAGGCATCTGAGCCGATTGACCGGTAGTGTCAATATTATACTATATAACAACGGTTACTAAAAGTCCAAATGGAATTCGTAGCAACACTCCAGGGGGTCAGACACATTTTATGTGACTGCCCCACTTTACAAGAGAGAATTATATCAAAGAAGGGTCACTAACGAATCTAATCAAATTTGTTAGAAGTGCCGGATTGTCCTTCTACTGTTGAAATTTAGCACCTGAGCCGATTGACTAGTAGAGTCAAGAATCTTTGGATCAAACAAAAATTCGTCCCAGAAGTTTTTCAGTTTAGGGTCCTATAGACATCTCTATTTAACTCAGAGTAACACAAAGAGCTTTTTTATACTCTTGATTACAAACATTGTTTGCACCCTCCCCAGATTGGGTCCCACATAAATAATAAAACAGTCTTTGTTTATCGTTGGTTTAACTTATACATCTATGAACTCGCAATATAACCAGAAGAAGTGGAATTGATAAATTATGCCAGGCTTGGAAAATCTGGTAATTTTTGATATCGGAAAATTACGCTGTAAAACCTTTGTCTAGCCTATACTCTGGTCTACAGACTAGTTTATAGTCTATTCTATTCTACATAAAGTTCAGTCTAAGGCCTAGTCTAAAGTCAAGTCTAAAGTCAAGTCTAAAGTCTAGTCTAAAGTCTAGTCTAAACTCTAGGCTAATGTTTAGTGTAAAGTCTAGTATTAAGTCTAGTCTAAAGTCTAGTCTAAAGTTTAGTATAAAGTCTAGTCTAATGTCTAGTCTTAAGTCTAGTCTAAAGTCTAGTCTATAGCATAGTTTCTAGTCTAGTCTATAGCATAGTTTCTAGTCTAAAGTCTAGTCTATAGTCTAGTCTATAGTCTAGTCTATAGTCTAGTCTATAGTCTAGTCTATGTCTAGTCTAGTCTAGTCTATAGTCTAGTCTATAGTCTAGTCTATAGTCTAGTCTAGTCTATAGTCTAGTCTATAGTCTAGTCTATAGTCTAGTCTAGTCTAGTCTATAGTCTAGTATGTCTAGTCTAGTCTAGTCTATAGTCTAGTCTATAGTCTAGTCTATAGTCTAGTCTATAGTCTAGTCTATAGTCTAGTCTATAGTCTAGTCTATAGTCTAGTCTATAGTCTAGTCTAGTCTAGTCTATAGTCTAGTCTATAGTCTAGTCTATAGTCTAGTCTATAGTCTAGTCTATAGTCTAGTCTATAGTCTAGTCTATAGTCTAGTCTATAGTCTAGTCTATAGTCTAGTCTATAGTCTAGTCTATAGTCTAGTCTATAGTCTAGTCTATAGTCTAGTCTATAGTCTAGTCTATAGTCTAGTCTATAGTCTAGTCTATAGTCTAGTCTATAGTCTAGTCTATAGTCTAGTCTATAGTCTAGTCTATAGTCTAGTCTATAGTCTAGTCTATAGTCTAGTCTATAGTCTAGTCTATAGTCTAGTCTATAGTCTAGTCTATAGTCTAGTCTATAGTCTAGTCTATAGTCTAGTCTATAGTCTAGTCTATAGTCTAGTCTATAGTCTAGTCTATAGTCTAGTCTATAGTCTAGTCTATAGTCTAGTCTATAGTCTAGTCTATAGTCTATAGTCTAGTCTCTATAGTATAGTCTAGTCTAGTCTATAGTCTAGTCTATAGTCTAGTCTATAGTCTAGTCTATAGTCTAGTCTATAGTCTAGTCTATAGTCTAGTCTATAGTCTAGTCTATAGTCTAGTCTATAGTCTAGTCTATAGTCTAGTCTATAGTCTAGTCTATAGTCTAGTCTATAGTCTAGTCTATAGTCTAGTCTACAGTCTAGTCTATAGTCTAGTCTATAGTCTAGTCTATAGTCTAGTCTATAGTCTAGTCTATAGTCTAGTCTATAGTCTAGTCTATAGTCTAGTCTATAGTCTAGTCTATAGTCTAGTCTATAGTCTAGTCTATAGTCTAGTCTATAGTCTAGTCTATAGTCTAGTCTATAGTCTAGTCTATAGTCTAGTCTAGTCTATAGTCTAGTCTATAGTCTAGTCTATAGTCTAGTCTATAGTCTAGTCTATAGTCTAGTCTATAGTCTAGTCTATAGTCTAGTCTATAGTCTAGTCTATATAGTCTATAGTCTAGTCTATAGTCTAGTCTATAGTCTAGTCTATAGTCTAGTCTATAGTCTAGTCTATAGTCTAGTCTATAGTCTAGTCTATAGTCTAGTCTATAGTCTAGTCTATAGTCTAGTCTATAGTCTAGTCTATAGTCTAGTCTATAGTCTAGTCTATAGTCTAGTCTATAGTCTAGTCTATAGTCTATAGTCTAGTCTATAGTCTAGTCTATAGTCTAGTCTATAGTCTAGTCTATAGTCTAGTCTATAGTCTAGTCTATAGTCTAGTCTATAGTCTAGTCTATTAGTCTAGTCTATAGTCTAGTCTATAGTCTAGTCTATAGTCTAGTCTATAGTCTAGTCTATAGTCTAGTCTATAGTCTAGTCTATAGTCTAGTCTATAGTCTAGTCTATAGTCTAGTCTATAGTCTAGTCTATAGTCTAGTCTATAGTCTAGTTCTATAGTCTAGTCTATAGTCTAGTCTATAGTCTAGTCTATAGTCTAGTCTATAGTCTAGTCTATAGTCTAGTTATAGTCTAGTTAAGTCTAGTCTATATTCTAGTCTATAGTCTAGTCTATAGTCTAGTTTATAGTCTAGTCTATAGTCTAGTCTATAGTCTAGTCTATAGTCTAGTCTATAGTCTAGTCTATAGTCTAGTCTATAGTCTAGTCTATAGTCTAGTCTATAGTCTAGTCTATAGTCTAGTCTATAGTCTAGTCTATAGTCTAGTCTATAGTCTAGTCTATAGTCTAGTCTATAGTCTAGTCTATAGTCTAGTCTATAGTCTAGTCTATAGTCTAGTATAGTTCAGTCTATAGTCTAGTCTATAGTCTAGTCTATAGTCTAGTCTATAGTCTAGTCTATAGTCTAGTCTATAGTCTAGTCTATAGTCTAGTCTATAGTCTAGTCTATAGTCTAGTCTATAGTCTAGTCTATAGTCTAGTCTATAGTCTAGTCTATAGTCTAGTCTATAGTCTAGTCTATAGTCTAGTCTATAGTCTAGTCTATAGTCTAGTCTATAGTCTAGTCTATAGTCTAGTCTATAGTCTAGTCTATAGTCTAGTCTATAGTCTAGTCTATAGTCTAGTCTATAGTCTAGTCTATAGTCTAGTCTATAGTCTAGTCTATAGTCTAGTCTATAGTCTAGTCTATAGTCTAGTCTATAGTCTAGTCTATAGTCTAGTCTATAGTCTAGTCTATAGTCTAGTATAGTCTAGTCTATAGTCTAGTCTATATTCTAGTTTTTAGTCTAGTCTATAGTCTAGTTTATAGTCTAGTTTATAGTCTAGTCTACAGTCTAGTTTATAGTCTAGTCTACAGTCTAGTTTATATTCTAGTTTATAGTCTAGTCTATAGTCTAGTTTATAGTCTATTTTATAGTCTAGTCTGTAGTCTATTCTATAGTCTATTCTATAGTCTAGTTTATGGTCTAGTCTATAGTCTAGTTTATAGTCTAGTCTATACTTTCGTCCATAGTCTCTTCTATAGTCTTGTCTATAGTCTTGCCTGGAAAATGGGTGACAGCTAAGGTTCCAATAGAACAGGATATTACTTTAGGTATTCATAGGCCAACCCTGTCCAAAATACGCTGGGAACCACTGCCATATAATGTAATGTTTAAAAAAATCAAAAAATAAAAATTATAAAATTTCATAATTTATAATTGTCTAAATCACTCATTACATCGAATTAAGCACTTATGAAATTTTAAATGTTTTTTTTCCTCTCTCTCTCTTTTAACAAAAAGTCAATGTTTTTGTTTAACAAAATTTAAAATTCTTTCAAAATTTATTTCATTTAATTACAAAATAATAAAACACACACGAATTTTAAAATATAAAAAAATAGAAAAAGAAAAAGGAAAGTGTTAAAGTTATTTTCTTTTTTTGTTTAAACAATTGTAAATATGTTCAAGTATTTATTGTTGTTTTGTTTACATTTCAACAGAAAAATATTTGTTAAAGAGATAGAGAAAAAACACCAAAAACAATTTGTTTCCTTCAGTTTATGTTCAAAACATAATAATAGATACAACCGAAAACAAAAAATAATAGAAATAAATAAAATAAAATCAAATTAAATTAAGCAATAGTTTATTTAGCTTTTGTGCTGCAGTGTTGCATTATTCGTTTAATCAAATCAAATCTAAAATGTTATTCACCTTTTCTTCTTTTTTTAAGTTTGAATCGATTCAATGAACAACCACAATAGAAACAAATTTAAAACATTGTTTTTTTTTTTACTCTGGCGTCCAGTACTTAATTTATCTACTATTTTCTAATTTACAATAGCCTGGCAACAAAAAAAAAAAACATCTAAATATTTAGTAAAGTGCATTTTTTTTTTTTTTTTGAAAAGGCCCAACGGACCCAAAACAAAACAGACAGAGATAAATAAGTAATCAATTGTTTGGCGTCGTTGTCGGTTTGTTGGGTGAGAGCGTTTAATAATGCGACACGATTAAAACAATTAAATAAAGTATAAAACACGCCAGCGTTATAATTAGAAAATCGTAACAATTAAACACTAAATAGAATTATGCAAAACACTGAGGGTGATTTGATTAGGGTTAATGATTTTTACAAAAAGAAATATTTTTTATCTTAATAAAATATTGATTAATAATTTCATTAAAAAATTACACAAACACATGAATACTTTATGAAAAATCATAAATATTACAAAACTTGACCTTTGACCCGGCAATGCAATTAGTTTATCTGAGCTTATTTTATTAAACAATTCAATTTGTAGACTCTGAATTTGCTTTAATTTGACAAAAATGTAAAGCTCAGATGTCTTAGTAACTTTTCTACAATATTCAAAAACTTGACCTTTGACCCTAAGTGTAATGTACAACTTTAATTGTTGAACTTTACAAGTAATATTCTTTTCAAAATTATTACATTGAAATAAGACGATTGGTTATTTTGATTCAAAAGATCAGAACCGTTGCGAAAGGGTTTAATAAAGGCCCGATAGAACATAGTCACATTGCGCACAGTGGTATAGGAAAAAAAAAAGAGGGAAATAATTCGGTAACTTCTAAACGGTTAATCCGATTTTAATGAAATTTGGTATGCACAAAGAGGAGGTGTTGTCGAGTTTAGGTTTTGAATTTGGACCTTATAGGCCAACCAGGGGCCCGGCGGGGGGTCCTCAAATTAGGACACCTCGGCTATGTTAAATTTTTAAAACGATCCTATTTCTTCATTTGAGTTCCGATTTAAAAAAAATTTCGTATATAGAATCTCCTCATCGAGCACTATAAAAAATGTCGTCGTAGCAGTAAATTATCTCTTATAGTTTAGGAGATATTCGCATTTGAATATTAAAATTTTAAAATTTTTACCGTCCTTACTTTAGTTTTTTTGATAATAGCAGGTCCAAATATTTCCGATTTTCGCCATTTTTTTTTATTTGCTTAACAACAAGTTTATATACCAAGCAGTGAAAGAATTATGTAAAAATCATGACTGAGTCCAAAGTTATAGGCATTTAAATTTAAAAAATTAAAAAAGGCGATTTTTTGTCATTTTTTTGGGAAAAAAGTATCTTTTTCTTTTTAAGTTATCTAAAAAGTTTCTAAGAAGATGTATATAGAATTTATACTTTTTGGAAAGCTGACTTTACATAAAATACGATAAATGAAACAAAACCTAAAAATTTTTGATACCGAGGGGACCAGGTCCATCCAAAAAAACCCTATTTTTTATGGAAAATTAAATTTTGAGCAAAAATTCTCAAATCGCATAGTCGATATCAAATTATAGTGACCTGTTTTATATGACCCAATAAGTTCTTAATCATTTTGTAACGGGTTTCGATAACCCCGCCCCTGGTATGGATATAATAGGCAAAAAACCAAAAAATCCCATTTTTGGGATTTTTTAAAACTTTTTTGGGAATTCCGGGATTTCTAATAAGAAAATTCGAAATTTTTATTTAATTTTGGATTTTGAGTAAAAAAATCTACCTAACTGTAAAATTTCATCAAAAAATATTCATAAATAAAATTTTTATTGCAATTTGAAAAATTTGTATCTTCGCAAAAACTGAATAAAAAACATTTTTTAATTTTTTTTAAAAAAAGTATTCCGCGAATTTTTTAATTTTCAAAAATTATATACAGTTTTGAAAAATAGACAAAATTACCTTTCCATTGATATATAACATGCCTACCTAATGTTTTTTAAGTGACAAATTAATTAGGGAAAACTCAACATCTTTTAGAAAATTTACCTAGCACTATTATTTTCATCCATATATGTAACAAATTTAAGAGTTAACCTTATGGATGAAAATAATAGTGCTAGGCAAATTTTCTAAAAGATGTTGAGTTTTCCCTAATTAATTTGTCACTTAAAAAACATTAGGTAGGCATGTTATATATCAATGGAAAGGTAATTTTGTCTATTTTTCAAAACTGTATATAATTTTTGAAAATTAAAAAATTCGCGGAATACTTTTTTTAAAAAAAATTAAAAAATGTTTTTTATTCAGTTTTTGCGAAGATACAAATTTTTCAAATTGCAATAAAAATTTTATTTATGAATATTTTTTGATGAAATTTTACAGTTAGGTAGATTTTTTTACTTAAAATCCAAAATTAAATCAAAATTTCGAATTTTCTTATTAGAAATCCCGGAATTCCCAAAAAAGTTTTAAAAAATCCCAAAAATGGGATTTTTTAGTTTTTTGCCTATTATATCCATACCAGGGGCGGGGTTATCGAAACCCGTTACAAAATGATTAAGAACATATTGGGTCATATAAAACAGGTCACTATAATTTGATATCGACTATGCGATTTGAGAATTTTTGCTCAAAATTTAATTTTCCATAAAAAATAGGGTTTTTTTGGATGGACCTGGTCCCCTCGGTATCAAAAATTTTTAGGTTTTGTTTCATTTATCGTACTTTATGTAAAGTCAGCTTTCCAAAAAGTATAAATTCTATATACATCTTCTTAGAAACTTTTTAGATAACTTAAAAAGAAAAAGATACTTTTTTCCCAAAAAAATGACAAAAAATCGCCTTTTTTTAATTTTTTAAATTAAAATGCCTATAACTTTGGACTCAGTCATGATTTTTACATAATTCTTTCACTGCTTGATATATAAACTTGTTGTTAAGCGAATAAAACAAAATGGCGAAAATCGGGAATATTTGGACCTGCTATTATCAAAAAAAAACTAAAGTAAGGACGGTAAAAATTTTAAAATTTTAATTTTCAAATGCGAATATCTCCTAAACTATAAGAGATAATTTACTGCTATGACAACATTTTTTATAGTGCTCGATGAGGAGATTCTATATACGAAATTTTTTTTAAATCGGAACTCAAATGAAGAAATAGGATCGTTTTAAAAATTTAACATAGCCGAGGTGTCCTAATTTGATGACCCCCCGCCGGGCCCCTGGTTGGCCTATAAGGTCCAAATTCAAAACCTAAACTCGACAACACCTCCTCTTTGTGCACACCAAATTTCATTAAAATCGGATTAACCGTTTAGAAGTTACCGAATTATTTCGTATACGTATACGCTACTGAAAATAAGTCTTGATTGACTCGATATATTATCGTAAAATTGTGTTCAGTACTGATGTATATTTCCAGATTTAGCGGATTTGTTGATGAACAGAAATGACTTATATGGAGTCAGACCATATCATTAGACCCTTTTTTCTTCAAAAATGTGTAATGTTCTTCATTGATCGTAACTCACCATTATATTTTATTTGAAAATATGAATAATATTGATCCGGATGGCGCTACATTCCATACTGCGACCGCAATCATTGTTTTAATAAAAAATTTGGTCGTGCATTTTGACACCACACCACCTGTAGGACCACGTAAAGTCACTAGTTTATACTAGTTTAACATTGTTCGTGCTATTAGTGATATAGGACCAGCAATGCTCGACAAAGTGGTACGGAACCGTACGACTAGAATGAGCTTTGTCAAAAACAACCGCCTTTGCTTTTGCTCTCTCCCTGAAGGTGTTAGAGAGCAACATTTAAAATGTCAAGTATTGATGTTCCGGATGCAATTTTGGTGTTTTTTTTTACAATTTCAAGTTAAAAAGTTTATTTTTTAAAATAGAAGAACAAATGAATCTAAAATTGATTTTCATGACACAATCCCGAAATCAAAAAATGTGGACAATGTGGGTCCGAAGATTTCCCACTGATGTTTCAAACTTTGAGAGAATTGCGAAGAAAATTTCACTATTATTAAAGAAATATTGAAAACAAAATGCAACCTTCTTATTGAAAACTCCTTTTTATATAAGGCTGATTCTCGGGGATGCTCATGGGACCTTCTACCGCCTGCCCTCCTTCTTATATCACCCCTCTACCTTAATCAGTATCAAATAACTAGAATAATAATCGAACAGTAGATTTAGTAAGGTCATTTACCTTTTAGTATAATCATAGCTCATGTAGATTTCAGAGCTGGTCTAAGGTCTTAAACAGCCACATGAAAATTACCTCGGAATACCACAGAAGGACAAAATTGTTCTCCCCCATTCCAGGAACATTAGTGCAAAATAGAACAATAGCTTAGGAATCTACACCTAAGCTCCTTTTAGACGACTAAGTGCTGTATGTGAGCACTATTTAAATCAAGTAAGCAGTGTACGCCAAGCAGCGAAACTTCGCTATTACATGAGCTTGTTCTCTCCCTGAAGGTGTTATAGAGTATCGAATTGCGAAGACTACTGATTGGATCTAGTATAGTTATTTTCTGTAATACCCTCCGTAGTTTTCAGAGCTGGGATAAGGTCTTAACTGGCTAAATTCTAGAGTGTCAGTTCAGAACTGATACAAACTTTTGGATTATACAATTAAGCTTCTTTCAGACGATCTCTCCTATCAGACGAAACGAATAATTACGAATATCAAATGAAGCATGAAAAGAAGGATTCACATAGAATTAAACGATATTAGTCAAACCAGTTAATCCCGATTTGAAACTAATTAATATCGATGACTTTACACCTGATGTTGTAAAACAGATCAGAGACTTTCGTGGAAACCCAACCTACGACCGTCAGAATAGCCTACCGTGAACACGAATGTTTATAGTTTTCGTTGATACCAGCCTTGACCGTTTAAAATCAAGCATTACGATATAATGATTACGATAGATAAACAAGTTTAATGACCGTTAGTACAGCATAGGCCGTGTCCCAATGAATGCTCAGCTTGTGGTTATGATCCTAAACTATTTAGGCCAACCTACTTGATGGATTAATTTAATAGAAGTACACAGAGGAAAAAAGAAATATGCACGCCTGTTCTCAAATTGACACCAAACTGTTTATAATTTTTCAATACCATCCTTTGTTAAAGTATATACATACGTACCACAACACTATGTAATGTTGACAACATTGCAACAATTCGATCTCGAACTTTAAATTTTATACACATCCGTTGTCTAAATGTTAACACACGTGGTAAGCTCACTATTGACAAACAGTCCATTGCCAACAATGAGCTTACCACGTTTGTTAACATTTAGACAACGGATGTGTATAAAATTTAGATTTCGACAACAAATTGTTGTTGTACGTATGTATATACATTGACAACGGATGTTATTGAAAATTAGAAACTCATTGGTGTCAATTTGATACCATGCGTGTATATTTCATTTTACCTTAAAAAAATTTCACTTTGCTAAAAATCTTAAAATCATCATCATATTAATTAAAAAAGGCAAGATTTAGGATCTACATCGTCAAACTGGGCAATTGGGTTCTTTATTTTATTTGCTTTACTTTAAAACCTCCACTAAGTTCATTAATCTTCCAATTACTTTTTCTTCAAGTGTATGTTAAACAATAATTACATTTTCTAAATACTCTACAGAGTGCAATTTTCCGCTTAATTTTCATTCATTAAAAGTTTCAATTTTCTTTCATTCTACATTTTTAGGTTAATCTCTACTTTATTTAGTCTGAATTGCCACTAAAGGTTGCAAATTATAATTATTATTGTGCTCATAGTTCATTGTATTTTGTTTTTTCTTTTTTCAATTGTAATTGTTAAAATCAGCACATTTTAATCGTACAAAATCCCCTCTGCATACCTCTCCCATTGTTCGTTTTTTTCCAAGAGAAATGTTACATATTTTTGTTGCTGTTATTGTCACATGAGTAATATTTGCTATTGTGATTACACTACGCTTATAACGGTACTTTACATTGTACGACCTCGCAAACCCTGGCCCTTTGTATGTATGAAGACTTTACAAATGGATTATGTATTTTGTTTTGATTTTTTCCTTTTATTTTTTCTTTGGGATCCCCCTCCATTTACTGTTGGGTAAACTATAATTCGTTGCAATAGTTCAATAATAGGTTAAATTATGTTAGAATTGTAAATACCAAAAAAATATAGTATTTCCAGAATAGAAGATTTATGAGGATATCAGCCATGATCTTTTAGCATCACGTATTGCAACTTTTTGGTCTTAACATAGATCTGAAATCCTTATAAAAGGTTTTGAGTTGTTTTATCTCTAAAATGAGAATGTTTTGCTAGTCTGCAATAGTATCTGATCAGACCCAATAACGAGAGAAATGTTAAGAAGATCAGTATATATACTAGGCTATCATGACATCCGATTTCAATCCTCCATTCTAGTTGTTACACTACGTTAGCAAACCACTAGTTTAATTATATAACATTATTTTTTGATCCCCACCGATTCTGATTCCAAGCCAGACCTCATTAATGCAGTGCTAACTGATCTTTGTTTTTTTTAACAACGTTGCAAAACATCATTTAAATATACAGATTAGTTAGAAGCCTAGAGGGCAATCTTTTAACAACCTTAATATACAACTAGTACAACTTCTGCGAGTTATTAACTAGTTCCAATGACAGATGTATTTATAGCACCTCTCTGCTTAAAGTTGAACAAATTTTGGTAACAAATACGACGGGAATGAGACTATTTATCTAGTCAAAATGTCGTTAACACAACTGACACTATAACACTTTGTAGCTGACGTCTGTTTGGGTGTCTCTACTTTGAGAAGAACGATAAAGAATCCCCCATTGCCATTTTAGCCAAGAAAATTAGAGACTTCAATGACACGTTCCTCGTTCCACGTTGTGGACGGTCTTCCCCTTGAATTGAGAAAAATTGAGAAATCTCTTCTTCACAGAGCAGAGCCAATTTATTCATCTACCGAGTTGTGCAGAATTCATCAATGCCAATCAAACGACAATCCCAAAAGTTTATCCACCTTCAAGTCAATCAGTACGCAATGATTCAATATGTTGGTTCGTAAGGCTCGTCCCAAGTACTGCCAACACATCCTCCATCACTGTGATATCCGAAAAGTCCCTGCTTGGTCAATACCGACCGTTTCCTCGTCTCTTCCCTCATCCTTTAGTTGATTGATTCCACCCATCTTGACCTTAAAAAGAGCATCTGTAACGCAAACCTTTAGACGAATTGTCAATGCGTGAGCGCCTACCTTGACGGTCTAAGCTCACGGTGCTCTTAACACAGGGTGAATATAATGCGTCCACCAACGCCCCCCTACACCACCCGTACAATAACGACAGGAAGTGCAAGAGTACCAGATTCGAAATCATTTTTTTGGGCATGGCCACCCCCTATGGCTCACGGCACCCGGTTGCAATGCAACTCCACACCGAGCTTACGCTCTTCCCGCGATTTGGTACAAACCAACGGTAGGACTCCTATTGATCAAGAGCAAATTAAGGTTTTAGACTCTTTAAAAATCTTAATAACCCTGGAATAGATATCGTTGTCGACTAGCAGACCGAGAAATACAAGAATACAATTAAGCCTTTATTACATCGCAACAACTTTGAACTTTCACCGAATTTCGATTGAAAGCACGAAGAATCTGGTATCTGGGTTAAGCTTTTCTTCATTATTTGGATTGTTTTAAAGATCTCAAAATCAATAATAAGAGGCGCCAAAATCAATTAACGCTCCAAACTCCATACAGTTAAACAAAAAGTTTAACTTCTTCGAAACACCACGCACCATTACAAAGAGTAGATGTGATATCTTATGACCTCGCAACAGGTCGTCAGAAACACTTTGAACGAAGAAAGTAAATTTAACTCTTATACAGGAATTATATAGAAATTTAATATTTATTCTAAACTTCCCCTCGGGGCATGTTTCCTTGATGATATTTCCCATCTTGGATCAATACCTATAGTCTGCCGGAACTATAAACAGGTGATGATCAAATATTTCCTTGACCTTTCTTTGGAAAGGCCAGGTAGGTCTGGTACAACTGCCTGCAGGACTTTGTCCTGTCTAGTCAGTTAGTTGAGGTTCCTACTTTTTACTTCAGAGAAGTTCTCGGTTCTGTTGCCTTCTCAATAGGATGCATTTTGTCACATGCTGCGCGACTAATGGTTGAGGCACTCCTCTCAACTTGTCGGGACAATTATTGGGTTCGTTTGACTTTGGAAATTCATACATTCTTTGCAACACTATCTTAACATATAGAGGAATTCAGATCTATTGGTTGGGTATTTCGGAGTTCCAAATACGTCTCTAGGTGTTGTTGCCGAAACAACAGAGCCTTGTGGTGTGGTTGTGGGGCTGAGGGACGAGAAATTTGCCTGAGGGGATCATTAAAGAATGGGGACCCTATAGCGTCGCTCATGACAGCGTATATACCTAATCGTCCATCTTGGTATTATATCGAGATTACGGTTTCGTTACCTCTCTTTTCAGATTCCACCGGCACTTCTCTGCCTGTCGGAGTAGTATTGTTGCTACTTGTCATTCCGCAACGTGAACATTTGACAAGAGATTCGATAGCTCGAGTACTCCAGCAAAGTGCTTGTAAGTGGACCGCCAAAATCATGTACAAAAATGTCATGCTGATTGAAGTCACTCGGGAGCGCGTGGTAGATCGTTTTCGGAGGATGAAAAAGACTACCGTAAAATAAGGGCGTCAAGGCAGGTGTTCAGGTTAAGTACTCAGACATTCTTATCCTAAGTTTTTTGCAAAATTTTATCATAACTGACCGTTATACAAGATTTTCAGAGCATTATAATTAAGAAACAAATGCATATTTACAATTTTAAGAACAACAATAATAAATATTTGTTCATAAAAGTATTTAACGGTTGATATGACAAAAGCAAAAACAAATTTTCAATGTCAACATTTAAAAATGTCTCATTCAAGGTGTAAAAAATTTATATAAAAAAAAATATTGAACAACAGACATTGAAACAAATATAAATGTTTTTACAAAGAATTAAAAAAAAAAAAAACATTTCTTTTTGGACATTTCAGAAAAAAAATGCGTGGTTAATGTCTGATATAGTACATATATTTTTTTTTTGATTTTTCACTTTTTATTTAACAAGATCATTGCTCTGTTCGTTCATTCGTTACACATTAAATTTTCCAACAGCAACATCAATGTGAAAAGTGTGAAAATGCAAAGTGATTTGTGTGAGTTTCCTTCAATGGCAATAATTCTTTTGTAGTTTAAGAAAAAAAAAAACAAAAATTAATTTTAATTCAAATTAAAACTTTTGCATTTTGACCTTAACCTTAAAATTAGAAATTAGCAAAAGCTTCAGGGCTATAGAAATTATATATTTAGTTTTTTGCTGACTTTGTAATATCCTGTCTTGTTAGCATTTTTTTAATATATACTTAACAATGGCCTCCGGTAGGTTAGTGGTTAGTGTTCTAGACTGGTAGACCGGAGGTGGTGGGTTCGATTCCCACCTGAGGCACTGGTTAAGGAGCGCACAACAGGCCCGATAGAGGCCTAGGTGTATTTCTTCGGATTTGATGTATATACATCCTCCTTTCAAACTAACTAACTAACTAACTAACTACTTAACAATTTAATGGAGACATTTAACGCCACAGACAAAAACAAAATAGAATAGAAATTGAAAAAAAAATCAAATATTTTTCTCAAATATTTTGTATTTTCATTTATTGACGTGTTTTCTAACCTTGGCCCGGTTCACTGCCATGTCGCACATTTTGTGTGTTTTTTTGCTATTTGTAGTTTGTTTCTTAATTCGTGTTATTTTCTGTACTACAAATCAAATATTATTATTGCTTTTTGTTAAATAAATTATCTTTTTTTTCTATTTTAACTTTTTTTTATACTAGTTTTATATTATATTAAGTATATGAGGTTTCCTTCCCTCAAGTTGTGTAATAAATTTTCAAATTATGAATTATTTTCTATTTTACGTTATGATTTATTTTATAAAGAAAATTATTTAGGAAAATACATATTTCATCGTTAATTGCTTTCTTTTTAGTTTGCCTTGAGGACTTCATCCAATTAGAAGAGAGAGAGATATTAATTTGAATATTTTATAAAAGATTTATAAATCACCACTTTGATCGGCCTGTTATTCTGTTGGAAAAGTACCCAGCAAAAACTTTCATTAATAAGTTAGGAGATAAAATGCGTAAATTACTTACACTATAGCATTGATGACATTGGTGGCAAGGACTTACCATGCTCGCTTACAAATAGGGAGTTAAGTAAGTACTAAACACGATCGCTTGATAAGAAGGAGTTCATTTTTATGCCTTGATGTTGCCTTTTATGAATGTCGAGGACTGATCTATTGGATACTTCACAGAACTTTGAATGTTCTCCTCTTATACACGAAAGTCCTTCCTATCATGCCTCTGTGTGGCATGACTCCTCTGGTGTCATTCCAGGAGGAACTGTTTAGTTAACATGATGTTACGTTCGATCGTTATAAGCAGTCCATTACAGTCTTTATGACATCATTGTGGCAGCATTGGATGATTCTTCACAGGATATCACTGAGCGAAGAGCAGAGCACTGAAGCAGCATTAATTAACCACTGACTGTAGGAAGAAAGATTTGCTTCCTTCGTCCAGGTGTTAAAGACTGTTGCTTATTACTTGGTTGGTGATATTTGTAGGTAACGGCGCAGTGAAAAACTTATGTATTTCGACGAGATAACCAGTCACCATAGTTTATCAATGTTGTGACCCGTTGCCATGATATTACAGTCGTCAGCATAACATATCAACTCCTAGTGGATGTACGGTGAGTTTAAAGACAATTCAAATAATTCGCGATCCATCTCTGCGTATTGTGGGCATTGTAGATTGCATGATATCCTCAAATCGCGTAGCACGGTCAAGCGCCACTAGGACCGGCCTTTCACAGAGCATCTACTGGTTTAAGAACGTTAAGATCTTAGTGGCTACAGCGGTAAATGCCATAATAGTGCTGTGGATTTTGCGGAAATCATACTGATGTGACAGAATAATTGTCTCTTTGGCTCTATCCTGTTCACTGACATGTTTCAAGCCACAGTCTGTTACTCAACTCCTTCCATTCTGTGGTATTACAGATCACTGACATGTCGAAAGCTACATTCAAGTACTCAACTTCTCCACGCCAAAGTGTTTGAACATCATCATGAATATTCTTTAACTTTATGTTTCTTCATTGTGTTTGACATGTCACTGTGTGTGCTCAAGAAATTGGCGTCATCAAGCGCGCAAACATCCTTCAGTGTCAGAAATGGGGATCTCGCAAAGCGAGATCGAACCAACACCAGGACCCAAATTGAAGTTCTTCAAGTGATCTGCTGACTTGACCTTCAAGTGATCTGCTGAATCCGACGTGATCTTGAACTACACTGAAGGTTCAAAACCTGTAGTGGCTACAAAATTTTCTTCTTTTTCCATTCTCGGGTAATACGAGACTACTCATTGACAAGTTTAAAGCCACAGTCTGGTACTTAACTCCTTCCATTCTGTGGTATTACTGCTCACTGACATGTTAAAAGCCACACTCTGGTACTCAACTCCCCCCATTCTCTGGTATTATGAGACTGCTCACCCTTGTTGAAAGCCACACTCAAGTACTCTTTCACGCCAAAGTGTTTGAACATCAGCATGAATATTCCGTCGAGGTCAATCGCCTTACATGGTTTGACAATTTTGATGACATCTGCGACTTCATTTGGGTTGTGTCCATGGTTGGAAGGTTGTCAAGTTTACGAACAACGATTGGTTTTGCCTTGTCACGAGCATCCTACAGGGCTAGAAATAGCGATATCGGCAAACTTTTTATTGAAGTGATATCGAACGAACACCGGAACCTTAGGTGAAGTTCTTCAAGTGATCTACTAACTCGACCTACCTAATCATAATACCAACAAGAGAATTCTGACTGCAAAAACTGACCGACGTGATCTCTGACGGTTCAAACCCTGTTTCTAGTAGTGGCTAGAAAATTTTCTTCGATGATCTCGCCTTGTATTTACAATTTGAACTTTAGGATATTCATATTTTCCTGGTTGACGAATAGACGAAAGAAGAAGTAACTCAGGTGGCTAACTATCTTTTGTCTTTTATATAAAAGGATTTTGACACGTTTGTCCCTTAATAGGGCTTCGTTAAGAATTTTGCTTACTGTTGATGGGGTACCTATTACTAAGAAATTAATATAGACGAACAGAAACGGATCGTGGTAGTAGCTAGTAAGTTTTGTCCGACGATCATGATCTCATGTTTCTATCAGATTGTCTACGTTTTCCAATCTACAGTTTACGCCATTTATTAGCGTTATGACATCTGCAACTTCATGTGGGTTCTGTCTGTGGCTAAAAGGTCGCCTTGTTAGGGAACTAACACTAGTGGAAGTTCATCATGTGACCTTCCTAATCATTAAACCAACAAGAGAATTCTGACCGCAAAAACCGCCAGACGTGATCTCAAGCTACACTGAACTGGTTTAAAACCTGTTCCTGATAATGGCTAAACAAATTTCTTTGATGAGCTCGCCTAGTATCTACAATCTAGACTTTAGGATATTAATTTCTTCCTGGTTTCATTATTGACGAATATTCGAAGATAGTAACTCACGTGGCCACTATGTCTTGCCTTTTACATAAAAGGATATTGATACTTTTGTCTCTAGAAAGGTCTTCGTTAAGAATAGTGCGTACTGTTACTAAAAATAGTTTAGACGAACAGAAACGAAACTTCGTAGTAGCTAGTAAGTTTTGTCCGATGATCATGGTCTGATGTCTCTATTAGATTGCCCTTGTTTTCCAATCTAAAGTTTTTGCCATCGATATGACCGCTAGAAGAATTTGGAAAATGAATCTCGAGTCTACTTCCATTGATATCTAAGTGTACTATTTTACATCCGTCAATGCTCTCAACTCCATCGTACTAAGGTCGAAATGTATTCACTTTTTGTTCTATCTCAGAAGATATTTCCACAATTAATGATCCTTGGACAAAATAGGTTCGCAAAAGTAATGTGGCGGTATCATATGGGTGACAAAATAAACCGATGATGCACATTCAGCAATTGCAAAATATACAAAATATTCCACCCTTATCTTTTATATAAGAAGAATTGTACAACTAAGATATCTTAGTCTTATTCGCTATCTGGACTGAATCCAATAAAATTTATAAGGATTCACAAGATCTCAAGATCAATTGTTGACCTATATCAGCTATTGGCCGATAATGACAATTGAAATCTCTGAACTAGCTTTTTCTCCTTATTATTCATGTGAGAGCTTACTTAGAGAGAGCACTTTACCGTTACAAAATCTCTAATAGTTTACGTTTATCTTTGAGTAATTTTACTCCAACATAATTTACCCATTTTTGTCATATTTCTATAAAAAAAAAACTTTCATCAATTTCCCATAATTCGCCTGATTCATCACCCATTATTTTTCTATTTTTTTAAAAAATTTAAAATTTTCATCCATTTAATGATTTTAACCAAAAAGTATTTAACCCCTTTTAAGCAAAATTATCCATATAAAAAGTGCTAAATGACAGATGCTGGCCAACTGTCAAAATATATGATTTTTTTTATAATTTCATTTATTTTTAGCTTTAAAACAATTTAATTTGTATTTATGTTAGCAAAAACGTATTGGTTTGTATAACACAAGACTAAATTCTCAAAATATTTTCAAAATTTCCTTATTGCTGGCGGCAACAAAGTTTTCAAATATTTATTGCAAAAATAAACAAAAAATGTGAGGAAAATGAAGTCTTCTTATTGATGACGACAAATCTTAAATTTAGACAAGACGAATAATGACAGTAGATCATATGGACAGAGAGAGAGAGGAAGAAAGTGAATGGATAGTGTAAGATAATGGGAATTTAGCGTGGGCTAAAAAAGCGATTTATAAATGAACAATTATTTGTCTATTTGGCGGCATGTGAGAAATATGAGAGCCATCTATGATCGGTATATAAATTGGGAATTGGTAGAGAAAATAAACTTTGAAAATTGATAGCAAAAGGTTTCCTAAGATATATTATAACGATTCGAGCTGTGATCTTACTGAGAGAATAAGAATCAAGCTTTTCCCGAATATTGAAACTGTAATATTAAGAATCTAACCAGCATCAAAGATCTTAAAATATCGATACTACAGATTGACCGTTAGTCAACATTTACTAACACACCTAAAAAAATTAACGAAAACAATTTGTTAAAATAAAACTTAATCCACAAAAAAACATATGTATATTTAAACAAATCTAAAAAATACATTTGCAAAATAAAATCAACAAAAAAATGTGTATATTTTTTTTACAATGGAATGGTTCATAAATTGAGTTTTTTTCGTTTCTTCTGTCTTAATTTATAGAACCACGTGCGTTTTTTTTTTTATCTGAGAGCTAAACAAAAAAACAAAAAACTTTAAATTTAATTTTTTATAAACAATATATTTTATACTCTTATGAACGTTTTGGCTTAAACATCAAAAACACACAAAAAAAAACAAAAGTCTATAATTAATAAATTTATTTTGACACGCCATGTTGCTGTCACTTTGAGGTTTTTATTTTAATCGAATGATAATGTAACAAAATTATAGACTCTTTTTTTATTAAAATCGTTTGTAGTTTTATTGTTGTAGTTTTTATATAATATGACATTTGTTGTTTTTTTTTTTGGTATTGTTAAACAATGTTGTAAAATGTGTTATTAATATTGTTGATCTTTTTTTTGTTGTTATATTTTCTGTTGGTGTTTATGTGCATTTGTACTAAAAATTACTCAACCAATAAAATGAGAATTGTCGAAATGTATGTTTGATTAAAAGATGATAAATGTCTAAAATCAAACAAATAAATAAGAAAATACAGGGTCTAACAGTAGTATTGTTGGAGAAAAGAGCCTGTAGAAATTGTTTTTTATAGAGGACACAGAAATTTCTCTTTCTTCTAAATCTAAAAGTAATTGTGAAATGTTTAAACCCAGTAAAAACATGCTAATGACTTGCACTTACTCAAGAACTTACTTTTCAATGACTACTACACAGAGGGAAAAGGAAAAATACACGCCTGGTACCAAATTGACACCAAAGAGTTTATAATTTTTTAATAACATCCGTTGTCAAAGTATATAAATACGTACGACAACACTATGTAATGTTTACAACGCAACTTTGTCAAAATTGCAACACATAGGTTGTCTAAATATTAACAAACGTGGTACGCTCACTATTGGCAAAGGATTGTTTGTCAATAGTGAGTTTGTTTAGACAACGAATTGTTGCAATGTTGTCAACATTACATAGACAACACTACGTTGCGTTATCAACATTGCAACAATTCGTTGTGGACAAACAATCCGTTGCCAATAGTGAGCTTACCACGTTTGTTAACATTTATACAACGGATGTGTATAAAATTTAGATTTCGGCAACGGATTGTTGCAATGTTGTCAACATTAGATAGTGTTGTCGTACGTATGTATATACTTTGACAACGGATGGTATTGAAAAATTATAAAAAGTTTGGTGTCAATTTGGTACCAGGCGTGTATATTTATTTTTCCCTATTTGTACATACCACCTGAATTACTTACAGGAAATCTAGTAATGAGTTACGTAAGTACTTACTTTTTGCCTTGACATTTTGTTTACAAATATAATGTTTAACAAAAACGAAAAAAAATTCTTAAAACTAATATTACAAGCAGTAGTCGTATCTATTTTTGTTTTTATCAAAAACAAAACTACTTTGATCGTAGCAAGTACTTATCTAACACCCTACTTGTAAGCGAGTCAGCTAAGTAATTGCCTCCAACGTCATCAACTTAAAATGCTAATGTGTATGTAAATTTAATTACAATTCAATGTAAGCTTTTGTTGGGTATTTATACCTGCCAGTAGGGTAATCAATCCGAAAGGTATCAACAGGAGTATTGAGTATTAGTACGATGTCAAGCCATTGAGCGTAGCATGAGAAATATTGATATCCTTATTATACGGAGGCAATGAAAACTACGATAACGATTCAGCGGAATTCAGTATTAGAGCCTCGCCCGCCTTGTGGTGTAACGTTAGTTTACAGTGCAAGAGGAGTGGAAGAGTGGTTGGTAGTTCCTTAATTGATGGATTTGCCTTGCTATTGTAGTGTTCTGGAGTCACAAATATCTGCTAACAGGCGAGCAGCGAACTGAATCAGTCATCACTTATACTGACAGCAAATCTCTTATTAAGGATCTAGCAAGGGTCTTTACGACATTTATATTAATTTAAATAAGACATATATCTCTAAATGAGATTACGAGACATTCTAGGATAACGGTAATATAGGTCCCCGATCATAGCAAATGCCAAGGTAACTGTATAGTAGATAAACGAGCCAAGAACGAAGCGATGAAGAGGCATGAAGAAATCGACGTTTTTACAGGTATTTTTCTAACAAATTGTTTAAAATGACGGCCAAATTAGGTGGTCCAATGAAATTACCTAACAGACCTCGAGATCTACTTTTCCTATATATGATGCTCTTAGATTAAGATTACTTATAACAATCCGTTATAAATGATCTTGAATACAATGACAACTGCAGGACTTGTTACATTGAAAATGAACCTATAATGTCATTTTACTTCGGAAAACAGAAAGCATTACTTTAGTGCTCCCTTTCAGACAGATATGGAGAATCTCTCTGGGTTAAATCTTAGGAATGTCCTCAACATCACAATTAAACTGGTTGGTTTACTTCTACTTACTAGAAGCTGAGAATAGTACTCAGCACATGCTCCTGTAACCACTAAGGTGAAACAATGGAATCAGAAATTAAATGGACCCCATTGAGCATCTCATGAATAAACTGCCCTTTGAAACTTAACTGGAGTCTCTAACGGAACTTCAAAAGACAGAGTGGCGGATGGAAATGAACAGAAACCTATAATCTACATAAGACAAATTTCCACCACAGGTCAAAGATAATAGTTAAATACAGTAGTTTTCCGATTTAACGAACCTATATGTTGTCAGGCCTGTTCGTTAAATCGAAAAGTTCATTATATGCAGTACTAACTCGAAAGTGTCTTTTGGGTACATAAATAATTAAAATTACATAAAATCAAATTTTTAAAAATATGTTTCAGGAAATATTTGTTCAATTCACAATCAAGTTGTATATTGTATCTACTAAAGTGTAGTAACAGTGATTGTGAACAGATCTTTGCAGCAAGTCATAAGTTTATGTACTCAATGAAAAAAAAAACAATCAAAACAAACAATGTCAAAAGATAAAAAAATCAAATAATATTAAATTAATTAAACAAGCGAAATAAACCAAATTAATTTCTTTTAATTTAAAATTCTCTTATTTTCTTTATTCCACATTTAAAACTAATAAATAAACAGTTTTTAATAAAATTTTATTTTTGTTTGTTTTGGTAAACAGCTGTTTGTTTGAATTTCTGTGTTACCACTTTAGCGTTTTTTATGCCAAAATCGATTGAATTTTTTATTTATATGCTGAAATAAACATATGAAAAATTGTAAGAGTTGTATAGAGCTTTTGCATATAAAATACCAACAACATTGTTATAACTATTGTAGCAGCTGCTGACATACTACGCATACAACGCTACAACATCGATTGTGAATTGAACAATTATTCTTTAGACAATATTTTATAAGAATTTTATGAAAAACTAGCAATTTATATCACAATGTGAAAACAATATAGAAATCTGAAAAAAAAACACAGTTCATTTCGTAAAACTAATCTACGTTCTGGAAAAGCACTCGGACGACATAATTCTTAAAGAAGTTGAAACCCAATGTCTTGAATTGCGATGAATCTGAATCTGGCCTCAGAATTCCTCCATTACATCAGGCTTAGGAAATAGATTAATGTAAAGTTATTACAACGCGAATTAAGTTTAATTGTTGCAATATTGCCTCTGTCATATCTTGTTCTTTTTCCTTCTTTGAGATATCTGAACCCAAAGTTTTAAAAAATCTTTTTTCCTTTATTTTACAGCGATTCCTGTAAATATCCTTTTTCCAAAAGAAAAACTTTTTAAATTGTTTATTCTATAACATATCGTTTCTTACAATTTCTTACAATTGATTTTTATTGGAAAAAATAAAGGGGACTTGTAAGTTTGCCGAAAAATAAAAGCGAAATGTTAAGGTATAAGATTGGTAAAGTCTTTATTTTGAACGTCAATTTCTATGATTTCAAATTCTGAGGCCAAATTCTGGTTGTCCTGATTTTCTAGATTTTGCGACATTAAGGATTGTAGATTTGATTATCTCATATTTTTTGTATAAATCTTTAATAACAAATCTCAGATTATCTAGATCCTTCATTTTACTAAATTAGAAAAAATCAACTCTCGAAATCCATATTCGAAAGCAATGGAAAAGGAAATACCCCTCCTAAAACGTCGAAGCTTTTCTGAAATGTTTTTTAGTTATTTTTGTTAATTAAACTCTAATTTCAATTAATTTTATTTATATTTGTTCGTTAAACTGAGTACAAAAAGTATTTTTTGTTCGTTATGTAAGGTACTCAATGTAAAAATATTGATAGTTCGCTAAATGCGATGTTCGTAGAAACGAATGTTGGTTAAATCGGAAAACTACTGTATCAAGAATTGGAGACATTGTTGCATGAAGAATGTTGTGAAACTCAACCAAAGGAGCAACTCATTCGGCAAATTTTAGTAGCAGGAGTAACTCAAAAGCAAGAAATTTGAGAGGCCTTATAACCCTCTTTTAAAGTACAGCTTAAAGGCATAAGAAATCGAAAAACCAGCTGAAACGACATTCAGAAGATAACCTCGTCCTTCAGCCACATAAAAATCTTGACCCGGAAGTTTTGAAAAGTCTTGAAGTTCGATCATCCATCAAATAACAATCTTGGTGTTATTGCAATCCCGGGGGTAAAGGGATCTTTCTTCCAGGACTATAAACTGGTGATGATCACACGTATCCTCGGTCATTCCATGGATATATCCCACATATCCCACAGAAGAGTAACTGTGGAACTAAGCGTTGGAAATGAGTTGGTGTTAAGTGTATGTGATACGGGATGATTGTAGAGGTCATCCCATCTGCGTGGTTTTAAACAGAAGTGTTGTTTTTGCGTCTCGGAACTTACAGTTCTTTCTAAGAAAAATGTAAAACTTTTCACTATTTTAATACTAGCACAATATGGTGTGGCAACTCTTTTAATTTACAATAAAAAAATTAAATTAATGGCAACTCTGTTCAAGTTATTTTTTGAAATAACTGTGCAATTCCAACCTTTATCATCGGCTACGTTTAAGCCGGCTTAAGCTTTTGAGTCGAAAGTAGTCGGCCGCGGCTTACCAAATATTAACGGCGGCTAGCCGCCGCCGATTTGAGTCCTCTCGGCTTGTAACACTGCTCAGAAGCTAAGCAAACGGACAGCAATGTCCAGAGATTAGATAGCTTGAGTACTTGAGCATATTGTTTGTACATGGACCGGCAGAACCATGTATGAGTAAGATGTACAAAGGGGCGGTGGTGAGTTTTCTTATCAACTGACCCTGTGGTTGGGAAAGTACCACCGTGAAATAAAGCCAATACGGCAGGTGTATACGTAAAGCACTTCGACTTCTTCTTTCAGAATTTTATAGGGCTTTAGCGCAATAAAAGAATTAGAATATTTAACTTTACGAACTGCTTTTCTAATCGAAATTTTTGGGGCTTTTCGACAGAGTTGTTCAACTTATTTTGCCTTAACACTATATGTTTTTCTTACTCTGTCCTCACTCTTTTTGGAATAATCATTAAACTTTGTCTTGAGGCATTGTTGGATTCTTCCTTCAAGAAATATCACCTATAATTTGATTGTGAATATTTCTCCAAAAACTTTTATAAAAAATTTAAATATTGAAGAAGAAATTTTAAGTTCACTAATATTTCTGGAATTCTTAAAACATTTCGGTTTTTTCTAACCGATTTTTTTTTACACAACATTAATTTCTATTCCGGTCTAGTTATTACAAACGTTTGGAAAAACTTTTTTTTTACCTTAAACACATGATGAAGGGTACAGGAATATAAAACAAAACGAGAACAATATTGTAATAAATTTTTCAAATATACAAAACAAAAACAACATAAAATACAAACAACAAACTCAATACAATTTGCAAGAAGAAAATATTAAAAACAAGAAGAAAAAAAAAAGAGTTTAAAGAAAAATCATTTTTAAAAATAGAATTGAAAATACAACAACAACGAAAACAAACTTAAAGAAAAACATTTATTCTTGTATACAAAAAAAAAATACAAGAAAAACACAAAAATTCAATATAAAAACCGAAAAAAGAAATAAAATAGAAAAAAAAGACAGAAAACTTGTAAATCGTCAGTTTGCATTAGAAATGCATTTGTTAATTTAGATTTAAATTTTATTTCAGTTTATTTGTCGCTTTTCGCCATGATATTTTTCGATTGTATAACAAATGGATTGATTTAAATGTCTAACAGGGTGTAGCAATAGTAGAAGGGTATGTTTTTCTGTTTAAAATCTTTTTCAATTTCTATTAAATTTCTAATCTATTGTTTACACTCCTTTCTTAATGTTTTAAGTAATTTTTAATATTTTTACACCCGCCTTTATTTACTAACCTGCTAAAAAACTAATTTTTATGATTTATTTCCTTTATTTCATTTGCATTAAAAATTTGTTCAAAGAATTTTAAATTTATTATAAATTTTGATAAAATGAAATATCTAGCATTCTGTTTTTGTTTGTGCTTTTTTTTTTAAAATTTGCAACAATTACGAATGTATTACGTCAGAGTTAAATACATATTTTCTTTATTTACAAAAAAACGCAAAAAACAATAACAACAAAAATACACACATAAAAACACAAATGTGTATTTATAAATTATTATTTTGAGTATGGCGAGACGCACTATTTACACAAAACTATAAAAATGGCAAACAAGAAATTTAAAAAAAAAAAACATATTTCTCGAACTATATTTTAACTGATCTATGAAAAACATTCCTGTAGTTTGGGGTGATTGTCTTGATTGATTAATAAGTAATTTCCAACTATGTTTCTCGTGGGGAAATTCAATTGTTCTTTACCATAATCACACTATATTTGAATTATCATTGGTCAACTGACTCTACAATAGATTACTTAATGTGTGTTAGGTAACCACAGAAATAAGATTTCATTGCCTAACAAAACGATCTAAAGGGATACATTGATTATTTAAAGAACTACAGGGATATATTAAAAAAGTAGAAAATTTCGTTTAGCGCGTGCTGGCAATATCAAAAATTTTTCTTCGCAGACCCCTTGACCAATACATATAAAGACGACCGTAAAATTTCCTTTGCTAAACAAAGTAAGATTGAGTTAATTGCTAAAGTACGGCTAGAATATTGTCCACAATCTATGTTCTGAACCATATGGAATTGAGCCCGTGGCTATGCAGCGAACGTGGAGTTTTCGACAAATGCCATACTATAGGAGTTAAAGTGGCTGGACAAAAGGGAAAGTTTAATTCTGTGATTCATATTCCGAATGATTTGAAATGATTATTGCATGCTAGGATTTGATCGCTCAAGGTCAGCAGGATTTATTTCAGAAAAATTTCTTTTGAATATTCAAAAGGAATTCTCTCATAGAACAGCATTCTATTGAGAATACTTCAGGCCTCATATCATTGCAACAACCAATAGTTCCAACCAAAGTTCTAGTTCAATTCTAGTTCAGTTCTAGTTCAGTTCTAGTTCAGTTCTAGTTCAGTTCTAGTTCAGTTCTAGTTCAGTTCTAGTTCAATTCTAGTTCAGTTCTAGTTCAGTTCTAGTTCAGTTCTAGTTCAGTTCTAGTTCAGTTCTAGTTCAGTTCTAGTTCAGTTCTAGTTCAGTTCTAATTCAGTTCTAGTTCAGTTCTAGTTCAGTTCTAGTTCAGTTCTAGTTCAGTTCTAGTTCAGTTCTAGTTCAGTTCTAGTTCAGTTCTAGTTCAGTTCTAGTTCAGTTCTAGTTCAGTTCTAGTTCAGTTCTAGTTCAGTTCTAGTTCAGTTCTAGTTCAGTTCTAGTTCAGTTCTAGTTCAGTTCTAGTTCAGTTCTAGTTCAGTTCTAGTTCAGTTCTATTCAGTTCTAGTTCAGTTCTAGTTCAGTTCTAGTTCAGTTCTAGTTCAGTTCTAGTTCAGTTCTAGTTCAGTTCTAGTTCAGTTCTAGTTCAGTTCTAGTTCAGTTCTAGTTCAGTTCTAGTTCAGTTCTAGTTCAGTTCTAGTTCAGTTCTAGTTCAGTTCTAGTTCAGTTCTAGTTCAGTTCTAGTTCAGTTCTAGTTCAGTTCTAGTTCAGTTCTAGTTCAGTTCTAGTTCAGTTCTAGTTCAGTTCTAGTTCAGTTCTAGTTCAGTTCTAGTTCAGTTCTAGTTCAGTTCTAGTTCAGTTCTAGTTCAGTTCTAGTTCAGTTCTAGTTCAGTTCTAGTTCAGTTCTAGTTCAGTTCTAGTTCAGTTCTAGTTCAGTTCTAGTTCAGTTCTAGTTCAGTTCTAGTTCAGTTCTAGTTCAGTTCTAGTTCAGTTCTAGTTCAGTTCTAGTTCAGTTCTAGTTCAGTTCTAGTTTAGTTCTAGTTCAGTTCTAGTTCAGTTCTAGATCTAGTTCTCTTCTTGTTCACCAAAGAGTTCCACCTAGTCGGAGAAAAATGCAAAAAGACAAGGGTCGGCAGCAGATAAACTTTTACAACAATAATTTAATAGCTGGGACCGAATGATGTGCTAATGATACCTCAAGGCCCCCTTTTAAAAACAGATACCAATAAAATTCGTAAGCTAAAGTTAAAGGTGAGTATCTTACGACAAAAAGATTAATATTACAAATGACTCGAAAATTGTTACTTAATGTTAAAGGACACAAAACATTTTTATGTAAAAATTAATTAATTAGATCCTATTTTCACCCTAATTTTTAATAACAAAATGACTAATTCTGCTCCTACATCTAATAACTTAATATTTATTACAAAAAGAAATCTCACTCACCTGATGCAGAGCTGTTAAACCATCAACATTGGCGGTATTTATATCGGCACCTTGTTCCAGCATCTTTAGAACTTCTTCTTTATCGCCAGCTAAACAGGCGGCCAAAAATATACAACCCGATGAAAATTTAATGCGACTACCACGTTCGGGTCGTGGAACAGGAGGTTGTTGATTTGTATCCGATTCTTCCCAACGTTTAAGTTGTTCGGCACGTTTCATAACGGCCGAATTATTGCGTATATCTAAAGATGTCATCTTGAAGATTTAGAATATTGTGGCTGCTGATGTCGATGATGATGATGGCTTTGATTGATTACGTCTATATATTGAAAGGCTTTCTTGGAGGGTGTAACAAATCTGTTGCCCCAAAAAAATATTGTTATGTTGTGAAAAAAAAAAAAAACTATAACTGGCTGGCCGCTATTGTTAAGGCGGCAACCGTTTTGTTTGTTTTGTTTATTATGTATTTTCTTTGTTTATTTTTTTTTTTTTTTAATTTTATTATTAAAATAATTCTAAAAAAATTAACACTTTTAGAGAAAATTTATATTAATTTTTATTATTATTTTTTAATATTTCATTAGGAGTTTTCTAGCTGTATTTTTTTTATTTGGTAATAAGAGAAAAAAAGCCACAATTTAATATTTTAAAACAACAAAATAGATAAGAAGTTTAGCAACAAAAAAATTTTAGATAGATTTTATAAATAAAACGAAATGACAAAAGTTTGTCTTAAAATATTAATTTTGACAGCTTTTTTTCTCTATATTTTTAAGTTATTTATTATTAATTTGTTTGTTTTCTTAATTATCTTTTAAACCGCTATTCTTGTTCTGTGTGAGAGTGATCAGAGAGATAAAAAAATGAGAAAAAGTGGAGCCTTTAGTTGTTTGGAAAAAAAGGGGGATCTTTGTATGTTTTTGTTATTGTATTATTTTCTTTTGTTTATCTCACTTGTTCGTATTTGTTAAACAAGTATTGCTGCTCCTCTCTTTTTTTTTTTTTTTGTTGTATTTTCCTCTGATATGTGGTATCAATTCTTTTGCACTTTTTTTAATCCGTTTTTGGTATTGATCACGTATTTTATTTATTTTATTTCGATTTTTTTACATGTTGGTGTGTTTTTCTTTAACACTTCACTGCACTTTTGCTTCGCTTTTCTTTTAATATTAAAAAAAAAAAAAAAAAAAATATTTAATTAAATAAAAACTAGAAAATTGCAATGAAATTTTTTATAATTTTGCGTAAAACAAATTTTTTTAATTTTTTCTTGTTTGATTTCAGTTAATTTTTTTTAATTATCCACCTTTTTTTTTAATTCATTAATAAATTTTTCAATTTTAGTTATTTTTTTTAAAGAATATTTAGTTTTTTCTTTAAACTTTAAGCCCCCAGTTTTTTATTTGCAAATTTTATTTTTTTTTTTTTTCAAATTGTACGTACTATATATTTTAGTGTAATGACGTACATATATGAACAGTACGATTGTCTAGGAGTGTGACTATTAAACTGATCTCTAATAAGCGCAATTCCCCCCAAAATACGCACGAAAGTATTCGTGAAATATTTTCTTTTTTATTAATTTTCTTATTGTTTACTTACTCTCTTTCTCGCTCATATTTTTTTATCTATTTCTCAACTTGCTCTTCATTTTCTTTTACTCATCACAAAATAGTGTTGAAAATCTTATTGGAAAAATTGTGTACTTTTTTTGGGTACTAAAATATAGTACTTAAAAGAAACTGATGGAACTGATGAAACTAGTATTCCAAGAAAATTTGGAATACTAGGGAACTAAGAGGCCAATGTATACTTTTTGAATGGTATGTCATAAATATTATGAAAACTGTGTTTTATGGCCTTATTTGAGGTGTTATATCAACGCGAAGACAACTTTATCTATGACATTTTTTAAATCATCTGAAAGTAGAAATAGGTATCTAAGCCTGATCCGTATTCGGAGCAGTTTAATCCTTTATAAAAGATTTGTATCTTGTAAACCCTAACAGGGCATTCATTAGGCAGAACATGGTTTTTATGAGACCAGTAGGCAATAAGTCTGCCTCTCATTCCCACGACAATTGGATCTCCGATTCAGAACGACCCGATTCTCAATCGGCCAAAGATTGTTAACTCAGCAACAGCTGTATCAACCGGAAGTTTTTTCCCCAGGGAAGTCTATCTCTTATGACGATAGTCAAGCTGCTCATAGAGCATTGGCATGTCATACGGTACATTCGCGTAGATTGTAGAAATGCTCCTAGGTACATTATTAGACTGTGGCGGGTGCTGGGGCACTGCAAATCAAGTTGAGGATGAACTAGGTAATGATAAGGATAGATGGGTAAAACCACTTATCTGTAACTTTTATAGATAGATTTTCAAGAGAGTTCGCAATACAAACAACAAGTCCTGGAATCGAAGAATAGATTGCATATTATCAAAGGCCATATGGTCAGCACCTGGGGCATTGCTCAATCTGGCCTTTGTCAGTAAGAGGGAAAGTAATATACTATATTATTGCTAGATATACGAATAGGCAGAGGAACTGGAAGTTCTTTATAGGTCTAGATAGCTGCAGTCTAAGGATTCTGACAGAAATACATGGGACTATTGCAGGATGTGCGAAGACGTAGAGGAACTAGAGGTGATTGGTCACTACATTTGCGCTCTCAGGTTGAAATGGCTGGGAAATTGTTGCCATGATGAACTGGGGAAGAGTACGGCAGTCAATCCTCGCCGTCTACTAGGTTTTATCAAGAGAATTAGAAAATTTTCGACTGTGAGACTCAGACTCTCTCACAATTCTTTCTTTAAGGAATCGATTCGGTAAAACTTACATTTTCAAATCCCTTAGCCATCAACCTGTTTTCATTCCTTGTGCCTCATTACTTATATCCTATCTATTTTTGGATCTCTGTACTCTACGAAAGGAATTACAATGGACCTTATGGTTAGCGAGTGGAGTTGCAGCTTTTAATGGTGCAGAACCCTTATTAACATAACCCCGTCTATCCTGACATTAGTTTCCTTTTTCGAAGTAGATTTTCTTCAATTTCTGCAAACACCAAACACTGGCTGCAATATACATGATATCTGTGAATTCATTAGTCACAAGAGAAGAAATACATTTTCACCGCTTATCACTTAAAGTCCGCGAAATTCGCTAAGTACTCATCAACTTCTAATTAGTTTTCTTCTTATCAATCTTGTTACTCCTAATAGCTCCTTTAGTTATCACATCAGTTTTGTTTAGGTCCTAAATCTACAATATTGTTTATCGTTGGTACTTTTTTGACCCTGCCAGAACTTATACAGATTTAATACCATCAAGACGTTAAAAGAAAATTGTGGCAGCAATAAACAACAAAATAAACATAAAAATTTGTATATAGAACAACAACATCACAAACTAAATGAGCTAAAAAGAGAAATAATAAAAAGAGAAATGGTATAAAATACAAGAAATAACAATTAATATTATATATTCTTAACGAATTTTCAAATACAAACATAATCGCAAATAATAGATGAGTGGAGGAATGAATCGTCTATGAATTTCTTAACATGATCGATTACACACAAAAAACACAACAACAACAACAGAATTGAAATATACAAAAAAAAATTATGTGCAAGAATTTATCGTGTTGTTGACGATAGTAGAACAAAAAAGTGTTGCCAGGTATGCGTATGGGTAGACAAGGGAAAAACCAAATAATCTTGTATGGCACATAATAAAAGAATGATCTCCACAAATTTCTGATATACATGCAAGACTAATCTGATTAATAAACTCCCTGGGAGTATGTTCCCTGTTCATAAAGCATGCAAAGGGGAATAAACTCTTGGGGAATTATTGTTCATAATTGCCCTGATAGTCTTACAAATTCTGCAGAAGTCATTCCGCACGGCTAATAAAAGATAACAGCATTCACATCATATTGATGCCTACGATACATCTTGGCTGACAATCGTCTGCCAAAGAAAATATCTTATTTGCCGATAAATTATCAGAAAATATATATAGCCTTAATGTTAAATGGATCTACTACACAAATGTACAAAGTATACCGAATAAAAGAGCTTACTTTGGGTTAGATAATGACCCAAAACATTCGTCAATGATATTATAAGATTATTTGTCGGATAACACCTATATCTCAAAGTCGGAGAACTTGCTCGGTCGGAACTTGCCGCTTTAAATAAAATTTCGGCCGGCTCCTAAATGTCTCAAATGCAAGTATGTTAAGATATCTCGAAGAAAACAATATATAACAGATGTTACAACATTAAAGTCAGCAGATTGGACTTCCAAATGACATCTTAGATTTTATAGATAAAGGTATCTTCGACCAATAATCTGAAAAACATAATAGTTATGATTGAGAAATTCTTAGATTAGATTCTGATTCAGCGAAGCTTAACCTTTTGGAAAATCAATAACGATTTGAGCTAAAATTTATCTACGACTGTTTCTATATTGAATAACAATTGATTACAATATTAAAAATATATTAGAAGTATGTACATACAATAGAAAACAATAAAAATTGGTAAAAGATTTCTATCGATAATGTGACTACGGATTAGTGTAAAAATTAAGCCACAATTTGTCTCTAAAATGATTTATAATTGAAATGTATCAGATTGATCTTTAGAAGTCTAATACAGCTGTAAATTTGACTATCTTTCGGACCTGGTTTCTCTCGTATATATATAAAAAAAATCTTACCAGCTATAGAGTTAACACTATAATGCAACAATATTTTCGATATTTTTCCCACTCAAAATAATCGATTAATTAGATTTATGAAAATAAATTCCAACTGGCCACCCTTAAAAGTAGCATTCTTCCCTTGCTCTAGCAAAAAGAATAGCTTTTAATTTGTTATTTACTTTACCAATTAAAAAAAAAATCTTTAAACTTTTTTTAAACAAAAGAAACACTCAAAAAATGTTATTGTTCATAGTTTTCAAATAAATATTTAACATTAATTATTTTGTGCCTTGTTTTTTCACAATTTCTTTTCACAAAAGTTTGCTTCTTCTTCTTTTTTAATAAACACACATACACAACAAATAACAACAATACAAAACCAACCAACAACAACAACAGCACTGTCTGTGTCATTTAAAAAGTGCATTTGACATAAATTCAACAGCCGCTCCGACAAAAAAAAAACTGTGAAACGAACAAGAAAAACAAAAGAGAAGACCAGAAAAAAAAACAGCAATGAAATGAAACACCGTTTGAAGAGAAAATGAGAATAAATATAAGAAAAATAATAATTGCAATTAAAAATGTACATAAAAATTGTACAAAAAGTGTATTAATAAATTTAATAAACTGTTTAAAGATTTTAAATAAAACAACAAAACTTTGTAAACTTTAATTGTAACAATTGGGAGCGGCCTTTGGTTGTTTATAACAAAAACAAAACGAAAGAAATGAGCGGTATTTAGCAGACTTTTTGAGTCTTTTATTTTAATAAAAAAAAAAGAAAACTATTTAAAAAATGTTGGTCCCATTTGGCTTAATACGCGGGTTGGCCGCTTATTCGTGGGATATTTGGCTGCCACAATATAAAATTGTATAATTCTTGTACATTTTAGTATTTGCTTTTAATTTTTGTTTCTTTTTCTTGGCCTATATTATTCCTATTGTTAATGGTTGTTGTAATTTCTTAAATTGTTTTAGCTTTTCTTTTCTTGCTTTGGGGGGCTTTTGCACTGTTGCCAATTTAACGTTTTTTTCCCTCAAAATTGACGTTTTTGAAATGGCAATTGAGGAAAAAACGACTTTTAGCGATTCTCGAAAAATTGGGGGATTTTTAACATGTTTTTGGATATTTCTAGAGTTTTATTCTCAAGTTTAATTATTTGCAATAAACATTGAATATTTCACATATAAAATGGAGTAATATTTATTCTGTAAAAAGTTTATGAGATTATCTTATCTATAGTATAGTCTCTACTCCAGCCGCTAATCTAGTCTATGGACCAGTTTAAAGTCTAGTCAATAGCCTAGTTTATAGGCTGATCTATAGTCTAGTTTATATTCATGTCTATAGTACACTCAATAGGCTAGTCGAGTCTATAGTTTAGACTATAGTCTATAGTTTATTCTTTAGTATAATCTATAGAATTTTGTCTATAGTCTAGTCTATGACATATAGTCTAGTATATAGCCTAGTCTATAGAATAGTATATAGCATAGTCTATACACTAGTATATAGTCCAATCTATAATCTTTGCTAGTCAATATTCTACTCCTTAGTCTATAAAAAATAGGCTATTCTATAGCCTAGTATATAGTGCAATCTATGGTCTAATCTATGGTTTAATCTATAGGCTAGTTTATAAGGTTAGTTTATGTCAAGTCTCGATATTTGGTAAATTACAAAATTTTGTTTTTTGACGGCAAAAAACTGTCAGTATCTAGTGTTGTTTTGACGGGTAATGATAAAAAAACTTGGCAACACTGAGCTTTCGGCTGTTGCTACATTTTCTTTCGTATTCTTTATTCATATATCTCTCCTTACACCCAGTATTCTTGGTTTTTATTTATTTTCACTAATTTCTCTTTGCTTCACTTTCTTATTCTTGCTGCTTATTATTTTTGTGTAAAATTTTCATATTTGTTTCTTTCATTTTCTTGGTTTTTAATAAATATTTTTCACAGATTTAAGAATTTTCCTTATATTTCCACTTTTATGTTTTTATTCTTTAACTTTTGCGTAATATTTTCACAAAATATTTATAAAAATTCCTCTTTTTTTTTGCTTTAATAATTCTCTTTGGATATTTTTTCTTCACACAAAAAAAACTCATACATACTGAAGCACACACACACACAAACTCGCTCTTGCACAAAATTTTGACAAGAAATAGATTCACTTCAGATCAGAAATTCTTCTTCATTCCCCTGAATTTTTTTCACTATTACAGATTTAATTTTCGTATAATTAGGCGTACGCGTAATTTTTTTTTTTGTTTAAACGAAATTGAAATAATATGGATATATAAAATATGTTTTATTTTTTTTAATACGTTTTCTAATTTTTCTTTATTTGTTTCTTCAATTTCATTCGAATTTTCTCTTTACAGTTATTACATGCAATTCGTTCCGTTTCGCCTGGTTTCGCGTAGAAGACTGACGAAAAAAATTCCTAGAGTTTCATTTCATTCTAGATGTTACCAGACTGTTAAATTAAATATCAACGCCATGCCAGATGTTTGTTTGGTAGAGAAATGCTGTGGAATATATAATTAATTAAATTAATAAATATGTCAAAATTTGTATTTTATATTATAATTATTGTGTGCAAAATGTCAAAAACATAAAAATTATTTTGTACAAATAGTTTATAGTTAGCATGGAATATGAACTGCTACAAGGTGACTCATAATTTAATGCAACTTTAAAAACAGAATGATTCTGTTAATTTGCTATTTTACACATGAACACATTTGGAGCGTTAGCGACAACCTACACACATATACCTATTTACGTTTATAACAAATTATTCGGATTTTTGTTTAATCGGTTTATGGGATAAATAAGTGTTTAAATCGTTTAATAATGAAATAGAATTATGGTCTTATTTCATCTAAGTTTATCTGGTTTTATACATTTTTTACATGATGTTGAAAACCCGTTGAATATATCACTGTATAAATCGACTTTCGATCTATTGATCAGGTCGATTATTTTGTAGAAAGGTTTTTCTTTAACAAAGAGAGGAACATAGAGTCAGAAAGTAAGAAAAAGCCTAACAATAATTGTAAATAAGTTAGAGAAAATAGTCGACATAGAATTTTTAAGTCGAAAGGTAATAAAGGTAGAAAAGTGGAAAAGTCTAAAATAAGTCAATATGTAAATGTTTTGTTACTAAAAGTCCATCGAAACCATTTTTTTTGCAACGGACAGACGTAATTATTCTTTCTACAAGCCTACATAATAACAAAATCAGTCCAAAATCTAAGACTTAATAAATCCATACAATAATGCTTCTATTTTTATTTCGAACATTTTAAAAAACAAACGTTTTTTTTATTTGTAATCCAGAACACATAATATTTTAACATAAACCGTGATAAAGAAGTCGAAAAGTGATCAAGTCGACAATTCCAAAATTGTATGAAGTTAAAGTCGACTTTTATCAATTTGGTAGTAAAATTCATTATTAAAAACTTCGTAGCACTTTTATTTGTAAATTAGTTCTAGTTGGCAACAAAGAATTAAGTCAATGAAATACTAAAGATGGCAGCACAGGCTTTAACGTTCAATTAAATTTGAAAGTTAATGAAAATACAATGTATGCACAGTTAATTAGTTAGTTAGTTAGTTAGTTAGTTAGTTAGTTAGTTAGTTAGTTAGTTAGTAGTTAGTTAGTAGTTAGTTAGTTAGTTAGTTAGTTAGTTAGTTAGTTAGTTTAGTTAGTTAGTTAGTTAGTTAGTTAGTTAGTTAGTTAGTTAGTTAGTAGTTAGTTAGTTAGTAGTTAGTTAGTTAGTTAGTTAGTTAGTTAGTTAGTTAGTTAGTTAGTTAGTTAGTTAGTAGTTAGTTAGTTAGTTAGTTAGTAGTTAGTTAGTTAGTAGTTAGTTAGTTAGGTTAGTTAGTTAGTTAGTTAGTTAGTTAGTTAGTAGTTAGTTAGTTAGTTAGTTAGTTAGTTAGTTAGTTAGTTAGTTAGTTAGTTAGTTAGTTAGTTAGTTAGTTAGTTAGTTAGTTAGTTAGTTAGTTAGTAGTTAGTTAGTTAGTTAGTTAGTTAGTTAGTAGTTAGTTAGTTAGTTTAGTTAGTTAGTTAGTAGTTAGTTAGTTAGTTAGTTAGTTAGTTAGTTAGTTAGTTAGTTAGTTAGTTAGTTCGTTAGTTAGTTAGTAGTTAGTTAGTTAGTTAGTTAGTTAGTTAGTTAGTTAGTTAGTTAGTAGTTAGTTAGTTAGTTAGTTAGTTAGTTAGTGTAGTTAGTAGTTAGTTAGTTAGTAGTTAGTTAGTTAGTTAGTTAGTAGTTAGTTAGTTAGTTAGTAGTTAGTTAGTAGTTAGTTAGTTAGTTAGTAGTTAGTAGTTAGTTAGTTGTTAGTTAGTTAGTTAGTTGTTAGTAGTAGTTAGTTAGTTAGTTAGTTAGTTAGTAGTTAGTTAGTTAGTAGTTAGTTAGTTAGTTAGTTAGTTAGTTAGTTAGTATTAGTTAGTTATTAGTTAGTTAGTTAGTAGTTAGTTCGTAGTAGTTAGTTAGTTAGTAGTTAGTTAGTTAGTTAGTTAGTTAGTTAGTTAGTTAGTTAGTTAGTTAGTTCGTTAGTTAGTTAGTTAGTTAGTTAGTTAGTTAGTTAGTTAGTTAGTAGTTAGTTGTAGTAGTTAGTAGTTAGTTAGTTAGTAGTAGTTAGTTAGTTAGTTAGTTTTTTAGTTAGTTAGTTAGTTAGTTAGTTAAGTTAGTTAGTTAGTTAGTTAGTTAGTTAGTTAGTTAGTTAGTTAGTTAGTTAGTTAGTTAGTTAGTTAGTAGTTAGTTAGTTAGTTAGTTAGTTAGTTAGTTAGTTAGTTAGTTTAGGTAGTTAGTTAGTTAGTTAGTTAGTTAGTTAGTTAGTAGTAGTTAGTTAGTTAGTTAGTTAGTTAGTTAGTTAGTTAGTTAGTTAGTTAGTTAGTAGTAGTTAGTTAGTTAGTTAGTTTAGTTAGTTAGTAGTTAGTTAGTTAGTTAGTTAGTAGTAGTTAGTTAGTTAGTTAGTTAGTTAGTTAGTTAGTAGTAGTTAGTTAGTAGTTAGTTAGTTAGTTAGTTAGTTAGTTAGTTAGTTAGTAGTTAGTAGGTCGTTAGTTAGTTAGTTAGTTAGTTAGTTAGTTAGTTAGTTTAGTTAGTAGTAGTTAGTTAGTTAGTTAGTTAGTAGTAGTTAGTAGTAGTAGTTAGTTAGTAGTTAGTTAGTTAGTTAGTTAGTTAGTTAGTTAGTTAGTCGTTAGTTAGTTAGTTAGTTAGTTAGTTAGTTAGTAGTTAGTTAGTTAGTTAGTTAGTTAGGTAGTTAGTTAGTTAGTTAGTAGTTAGTTAGTTAGTTAGTTAGTTAGTAGTTAGTGTTAGTTAGTTAGTTAGTTAGTTAGTTAGTTAGTTAGTTAGTTAGTTAGTTAGTTAGTTAGTTAGTTAGTTAGTTAGTTAGTTAGTTAGTTAGTTAGTTAGTAGTTAGTTAGTTAGTTAGTTAGTTAGTTAGTTAGTTAGTAGTTAGTTAGTTAGTTAGTTAGTTAGTTAGTTAGTTAGTTAGTTAGTTAGTTAGTTAGTTAGTTAGTTAGTAGTTAGTTAGTTAGTTAGTTAGTTAGTTAGTTAGTTAGTTAGTTAGTTAGTTAGTTAGTTAGTTAGTTAGTTAGTTAGTTAGTTAGTTAGTTAGTTAGTTAGTTAGTTAGTTAGTTAGTTAGTAGTTAGTTAGTTAGTTAGTTAGTTAGTTAGTTAGTAGTTAGTTAGTTAGTTAGTTAGTTAGTTAGTTAGTTAGTTAGTAGTTAGTTAGTTAGTTAGTTAGTTAGTTAGTTAGTTAGTTAGTTAGTTAGTTAGTAGTTAGTTAGTTAGTTAGTTAGTTAGTTAGTTAGTTAGTTAGTTAGTTAGTTAGTTAGTTAGTTAGTTAGTTAGTTAGTTAGTTAGTTAGTTAGTTAGTTAGTAGTAGTTAGTTAGTTAGTTAGTTAGTAGTTAGTTAGTTAGTAGTTAGTTAGTTAGTTAGTTAGTTAGTTAGTAGTTAGTTAGTTAGTTAGTTAGTTAGTTAGTTAGTTAGTTAGTTAGTAGTTAGTTAGTTAGTTAGTTAGTTAGTTAGTTAGTTAGTTAGTTAGTTAGTTAGTTAGTTAGTTAGTTAGTTAGTTAGTTAGTTAGTTAGTTAGTTAGTTAGTTAGTTAGTTAGTTAGTTAGTTAGTTAGTTAGTTAGTTAGTTAGTTAGTTAGTAGTTAGTTAGTTAGTTAGTTAGTTAGTTAGTTAGTAGTTAGTTAGTTAGTTAGTTAGTTAGTAGTTAGTTAGTTAGTTAGTTAGTTAGTTAGTAGTTAGTTAGTTAGTTAGTTAGTTAGTTAGTTAGTTAGTTAGTTAGTTAGTTAGTTAGTTAGTTAGTTAGTTAGTAGTAGTTAGTTAGTTAGTTAGTTAGTTAGTTAGTTAGTTAGTTAGTAGTTAGTTAGTTAGTTAGTTAGTTAGTTAGTTAGTTAGTTAGTTAGTTAGTTAGTTAGTTAGTTAGTTAGTTAGTTAGTAGTTAGTTAGTTAGTTAGTAGTTAGTTAGTTAGTTAGTTAGTTAGTTAGTTAGTTAGTTAGTAGTTAGTTAGTTAGTTAGTTAGTTAGTTAGTTAGTTAGTTAGTTAGTTAGTTAGTTAGTTAGTTAGTTAGTTAGTTAGTTAGTTAGTTAGTTAGTTAGTTAGTAGTAGTTAGTTAGTTAGTTAGTTAGTTAGTTAGTTAGTTAGTTAGTAGTTAGTAGTTAGTTAGTTAGTTAGTTAGTTAGTTAGTAGTTAGTTAGTTAGTTAGTTAGTTAGTTAGTTAGTTAGTTAGTTAGTTAGTTAGTTAGTTAGTTAGTTAGTTAGTTAGTTAGTTAGTTAGTTAGTTAGTTAGTTAGTTAGTTAGTTAGTTAGTTAGTTAGTTAGTTAGTTAGTTAGTTAGTTAGTTAGTTAGTAGTTAGTTAGTAGTTAGTTAGTTAGTTAGTTAGTTAGTTAGTTAGTTAGTTAGTTAGTTAGTTAGTTAGTTAGTTAGTTAGTTAGTTAGTTAGTTAGTTAGTTAGTTAGTTAGTTAGTTAGTTAGTTAGTTAGTTAGTTAGTTAGTTAGTTAGTTAGTTAGTTAGTTAGTTAGTTAGTAGTTAGTTAGTTAGTTAGTTAGTTAGTTAGTTAGTTAGTTAGTTAGTTAGTTAGTTAGTTAGTTAGTTAGTTAGTAGTTAGTTAGTTAGTTAGTAGTTAGTTAGTTAGTTAGTTAGTTAGTTAGTTAGTTAGTTAGTTAGTTAGTTAGTTAGTTAGTTAGTTAGTTAGTTAGTTAGTTAGTTAGTTAGTAGTTAGTTAGTTAGTTAGTTAGTTAGTAGTTAGTTAGTTAGTTAGTTAGTTAGTTAGTTAGTTAGTTAGTTAGTTAGTTAGTTAGTTAGTTAGTAGTTAGTTAGTTAGTTAGTTAGTTAGTTAGTAGTTAGTTAGTTAGTTAGTTAGTTAGTTAGTTAGTTAGTTAGTTAGTTAGTTAGTTAGTTAGTTAGTTAGTTAGTTAGTTAGTTAGTTAGTTAGTAGTTAGTTAGTTAGTTAGTTAGTTAGTTAGTTAGTTAGTTAGTTAGTTAGTTAGTTAGTTAGTTAGTTAGTTAGTTAGTTAGTTAGTTAGTTAGTTAGTTAGTTAGTTAGTTAGTTAGTTAGTTAGTTAGTTAGTTAGTTAGTTAGTTAGTTAGTTAGTTAGTTAGTTAGTTAGTTAGTTAGTTAGTTAGTTAGTTAGTTAGTTAGTTAGTTAGTTAGTTAGTTAGTTAGTTAGTTAGTTAGTTAGTTAGTTAGTTAGTTAGTTAGTTAGTTAGTTAGTTAGTTAGTTAGTTAGTTAGTTAGTAGTTAGTTAGTTAGTTAGTTAGTTAGTTAGTTAGTTAGTTAGTTAGTAGTTAGTTAGTTAGTTAGTTAGTTAGTTAGTTAGTTAGTTAGTTAGTTAGTTAGTTAGTTAGTTAGTTAGTTAGTTAGTTAGTTAGTTAGTTAGTTAGTTAGTTAGTTAGTTAGTTAGTTAGTTAGTTAGTTAGTTAGTTAGTTAGTTAGTTAGTTAGTTAGTTAGTTAGTTAGTTAGTTAGTTAGTTAGTAGTTAGTTAGTTAGTTAGTTAGTTAGTTAGTTAGTTAGTTAGTTAGTTAGTTCGTACTAACCTACCTGAAGCATACTTGTGTAAATTGCTCATGATGTAATTAAGTTGCCTAAACGTAATGTGAGAGCTGTGTGTTTTCCATGCCTGATATAAAAAATTTTTTTCGCCCTTCGATACAAAAAGCTTATTTTCTAAATTACCTGAAAGCGAAAAAAGCTCAGTGAAAATCACTCAGATAATTTTTACTTGAAAGTCTACTATGTACATATGTTTGCAGCGTAATTTAATGTTATTTTCTAAAAGATCATGCAATACGAGTAGACTCGATACATACAAACAAACATACAAACAACCATACATACATATGTACATAGATTAGCGTCATTAAGTATGACATTGAACAGAGAAGTAGCTGAAATAATATTTTTATAGGGTGCTAAAGTTGAAGTATAAAGTTGACTTATTCGACTTTTTGCAGATTATGAAAAGTCGACTTTACGACATTTTATTGAAAAATTGTTTTGTCGAAAACATTTTTTGTAAGTTCCCCCAAGTGCTAATTAATATGCCCCCCTGTACATCTTATTATTATGATACTTTGTTACGGTTGTTTAACAAACATACATACATTTCTATGTAAAAATGTTGATGTCAAATTTTTTGTTGTTATCTCTCGCTCTTTCTTGTACTCCCCAGAGTTTTTGGTTTTTCAACCCCTTATTATAATTTGCATTTTATTGTTATTTATAATTATTGTCTATGAATGGCAACGCTCTAAATACTTTTATTTTAGTGTTTTTTTGTTGTGAGTTTTATTTCATTCAAAAAAAATATTAAAAGCACGCAGATATTGTGCTTTTCCACAAACGAAAATAAATGTAAAAGCGAAATAGTTGGAAGTAGAAATAAAAAAACTAAATAATTTGAGAAAAAATGTATAGCAGAGCACAAACTACTAGAACATATAAACATACATACATTATTTATCTGCTAAAAGTGTTTCTAATATTTAGAATAGCAGAATGTGAGTGACAATTGTGAGAAACCTCAAACCAAAACGTTGGTAACATTCGCTGATAGCGGTTGTTTTGTAATAACAACAAATATTTACGCAGTGGAGTGATGATGTGAAATTATTATAAAAAAACTATAGAAAACAAAATAAACAATAACTACAAATAATTAAAATTTAATAAGAAATAATTAAAAAAATAAACTATTTTGTTAAGAACTATTAAACATTTACAAAGTGCAATTAGATTTAAACTTTAATAATTGACTAAAATTTTCAATAATAAATATTGTTTTTTTCCCTTCAAGTTTATGAATAACATGTCAACATGATGACGGTAAGTTAAAGACTTTTTTAACATAAAAATATTTATAAATTTAAGTAAAAAAACGTATAAATATTGTTGTCTCTTTCTAATGTTTATGTTGACAATACGCCTGAGCAGCATAATAGTAGTTAGTGTAATAGTAGTAGTATTCATAATACTACCGTTACATTTTCTTATTCATATTTGTTTTCTTTTATGTCTCTTATGTTTGTTTGTGTGTGTTTATGCTGAGCATAACTTCCGTTTGTTTACAAACAAATCTGACATTGTGCTTGTGTCAAAGGACTCTTTATTTTAGAAAAACATGAATTGGGGGTAAATGTAATAAAAACAAAAACTTTTTCTTGGGAGTATATCATATTTTTTGTATGAATTCTCACGGGTGTTTACAAAAAAATTGAGTACTGCGCATATTATTATAGTGTTTTTGGGGAGATATTAATTCCGAATTTATTTCTCACGAGTTTAAAGTTCATTGGCATTTTTATGTGCATTTTTTATTGTTTGTTTTGATTTTCTTTGTACTTCATAGAAAACTAAAAAAAGAGTTGCAATCCTGTTTACTCTCTTTCGGCAAACAAATAGGAGGAGAAGGAAAATATTAAATTTCCTAAAGGAAAAACAGCAGAAAACATATGAATGATGTTTGTAAAAAAAATTATTTCTTTAAATTATTCAATTTATCGTAAAATTACATGGGAATTAATAGAAAAACAACTAAAATCTTTAAAAGACTTTATAAAAAGGTTTTTTTCTTCTTTTTCTATTTTTATAGATAATTCTTCGATAGATTTTCTATTTTATTAAAAATTCATGATAAATTTTCTAATAGAACATTTTTGAAAATAGTATGTTAAATTTTGCAAAGTGCTTTTAATTATTTTCGCCATTAGTCCACACATGTTTATAATAAATTTCAATCACACTCAATGTTTTCGCTATTGTTTTCACTTTGCCTTAAAATTTGAACTTTTAACCCTATTTACATATTCATTAAATTCGATATTTTGCAAAATTGTGAAATTCTCTATATGCACTCTATTAGTTCACAAAAAAATTTCAAAATATTGCGTTTTCTTTTCTATTTCAATTGTTGTAATTGTTTATTTTCCGCAATTTTTCATTTACATCATTAAAATATTGTGTAAATATGAGATCATTTTGTAAAACAAACGCCTCCACAAAATAATATCTCAAAAATTTGTGCATCACTCGATAATTTAAAATTTGTGTGTCTGTTTTTTTTAGTTTCTTAAAAAGCTTTTCATGTGAAAAATATATGAAAATAGAAACAATAAATATGTCATATTTGAGCAATTATCTATGGTTATTGAAAAGTTTAGGAGTAGGGGGATAGTGAAAGGTAAAAATGAATGGAAAAATATTGGTAATTTTTTGAAATTGTGTAACAAAAATGTGTTTTTTGCAAAGCGTAGATACAGATTGGTAGCCAACAGATTGGTCAAAAGACTGGTCAATAGACGAGTCAGTAGACTGGCTAATAGATTAGTCTATATACTAGTCAATAAGCAAGGCCGTAGATGCGTCAATAGCCTAATTCATAGACGCTTTAATAGACAAGTCAATGAATAGATTAGTTAATAGACTAGTCATTTGACTTATTAATAAATTAGTCAATGCATTAGTCAATAGACTAGACTAGTCCGTAGACTAGTCTATACACTAGTCTGTAGACTAGTCCATAGACGCTTCAATAGAATAGCCCTTAGGCGAGTCAATAGACTAATCAAGAAACTAGTCAATAGATCAGCCATTAGACTAGTCACCAGACTAGTCAATAGACTAGTAATTAGACTAGTCAAAAGACTAGTCATTAGATTAGTCAATAGATTAGTTCATAGGTTGGTTCATAGACTAGTTCTTATGATATTCCATAGACTAGTCACTAGTCCACATTTTTTAGACATATTAATATATTAGTCAATAAATTAGTCAATAGATGAGTCAATAGACTAGTTAACTAGACAATAGAATAATCAATAGACTATTCTATTTATAGTCTATCCATTATACTTATTAATAAATTAGTCAATAGACTAGTTAATAGACGAGTCAATAGACTTGTCAATAGATTAGTCGATATACTAGTCAAAAGACTAGTCCAGAGTCTAGTCAATAGATTAGTTCATAGATTTGTCCATAGACGTGTCATTAGACTAGTGCAGAAACACTTCAATAGACTAGTCCTTGGACGAGCCAATAGATTAGACAAGACGCTTCAATAGACTAGTCCATAGACGAGTCAACGGATTACTCAATAGATTAGTCCATATATTAGTCGATAGACTATTCAATACACTAGTCCAGAGACTAGTCAAGTGTTGTCTATGGACCAGTCATTAGACTAGTCCATAGACACTTCAATGGACAAGACCATATACGAGTCAATAGATTCGTCAATAGACTAGTCGATAGACTACTCAATAGACTAGTTCAGATACTAGTCAATAGACTAGTCTAGAGACTAGTCAATAGATTAGAAGTCCATAGACGCTGCAATAGACAAGACTATGGGCTGGTCAATACATTAGTCAAGACGCTTCAATAGACTAGTACATAGACTAGTCAATAGATTAGTCCATTAAGTTGTCTATGGACCAGCCATTAGACTAGTCAATAGACTAGTCTATAAAAACTTCAATAGAGTAGCACATTGACGAGTTTATAGATTTGTCTATAGACTAGTTAATAGACTAGTCCACAGACGAGTCAATAGATTAGTCAATAGACTAGTCTATAGATTAGTCGACAGACTATTCAATAGACTAGTCAATAGATTAGTCCATAGAGTTGTCTATGGATTAGTCATAAGAATAGTCAATAGATTAGTCCATAGACGCTTCAATAGACTAGTACATAAACGAGTCAATAGATTAGTCCATAGACTAATAATAGACTAGTCAATAGATTAGACCATAGACTAGTCAATTAGACTAATCATTAGACCAGCCAATAGACCAGACATTATAATAGACTAATCATTAGACTAATCAATTAACTAGGACGTACACTAGTTAATAGACTAGGAGAAGACAATAGACTAGCCGATAGACTAGTCAGTAGACTAGTCCATAGACTAGTCAGTAGACTAGTACATAAACAAGTCAATAGACTAGACCTTAGACTAGTCATATACTAGTCATTAGGCTAGCTAATAGATTAGTCATTAGACTAGTCCATAGACTAGTCAATAGACTAGTCAGTAGACTTGTCAGTAGTCTAGTCCATAGACTAGTCAGTAGATAGAGTAGTCATTAGGCTAGTCCATAGACTAGTCAATAGACTAGTCCATACTGTTTAGTAGACTAATACATAAACTAGTCAAACTAGACATTATAATAGTAAATAGATCAGTCATTAGACTAGTTCATAGGTTAGTCCATAGACTAGTTCATAGGCTAGTCAATATATTGATCTATAGACATATCAATATATAATCAATAGGCTTGTCAATATACTATTTTATTGACTAGCCAATAGACTAGTCTAAATTACAGATTAGTCAACAGATTTAAATTGCTGGTATTTATAACAAAAACAAAAATTGACACCACTGTTCAATTTTGTATATAACGTTTAGGTTTGTGTATCGACTAAAACTTTGTTTAATTCCATTTAACAACCAAAGATGACGCTGTTGATTAAAAAAGCTGTTAATGGAAAATATGTATGCGCTTTTAGTATAAATGGATCAACATTTAATTGATCATAATAAGTTTTTCAACTTGTTAAGAGTTAACAAATATATGGTCCATTTTGGATCTGTTTCTAAATGGATTTAATATCAGCAAACTTATTTATATTGTTTGCTCGGAAATTTTTTGGGAAAAGTTCGGCATGTCATTTTATATTCTTTGTTCGTTTAACTAGCTATGTTATTTTAACAGTAATAAGTTTCTTGCAATAATTGTTATCGGAATCGAATCGAATTAAAAATGATCTTTGTACTAATGTAATAGTTAATTCATAATTGAAATCAAAGGTTCTTGATTACTGATCTGTATTTATACCCTATTTGACAGTAACAGTAAAACAGTAAAATATGTAGCTGCGACACATCTAAAAAGTAGTTCATATGGATATAGGGTATCATTTAATCTGACTTAACCGACTACATTTTTTTAATTATTTTATTTGACATTATTTTTCGTAAAAAATCAGTCTGCTCATATTTTGCGAAGTTATAATTAATACATACATTGTTATTTTTGTATCTGTAAATGTAATAAAATTGACAAGATAGTACCTAGACCAAGCAATTTTTTTACACAATACCAATTTAACACACTTTTTTATATATAATCGAACTTTACAATTTATCGTTAATTGACTTCTTGTTCGAACAAAAGAATTTTCTGAAATAATTAAGAATAAAAAAATAATAATAATACTGGTGTTATATTCTTTAAAGAATGATAAGAAAGTTTAAGAACAAATAAGTCTTATAATAGGGAAATCCAAGTTAAATGTTGTACTCATAGTACACATTTTTTAAGATAACTCGATTAAACCTATTAAAATTGTTTATGTATGTATTGGATATAGAAGATTTCCTGCGATAATCTGTTGTTACACGGATGAGTCTAAAATGGGAAACAAGGCGGATCTAATGATCTACATTGAAAACTTGGAAAACGAACTATACTACTGCCACAACAATAGCTCTCAGACGATATTTTGTGCTGTCACGGAATGTATAAATAGGATTGAATTCCCAGCTGGAAGTCCATTCTATCACCGAATGTGTAAATTGGATTGAATATGGCGCCAATAGATGTTAATATATTTCCGGATTTACCCGATATTAGCTGATAAGGTTATATCTAAGACTGTATTGGACTGTAATAGGGACATAACCGAATACTTTTCAAGTGATAAGCGTCAGAATACTTGGGAATAATCGGATATGAAAGAGCGAATGTACTTGCTATAAAAGAAAGGGAGTTCGAGTTAACCCGACTGACTGAAATAAAAACATGGGCGTAAGAATCACTCACGGTCACTTAGAATAATAGACTAACTGCATGCAGAGAGGACAATGAATCGATAAATAATGGAACGATGGGTAGAATCACTGTAATGTAAAGCATGCAGAAAGGACACTGAAGCGTTAGAACACTTTCTCAGACTTTCATCGAAATTAGATCCAAAAATTATGGGTACGATTTGAAAACATACAGGAAACTGAGTTTCAGAACATTGTTGGATAGTTCTCTTCATAAATCGCTATATTTTCCATTAAAATTTCCCATGAAAAGAAACGCAAAACAGACCCGAGAGCGGTCTAAGTGCATTTTTTTCGGAACTGATTCCTATTCTTTTATTATAGAAGTTTTTTTCATTCATCATCATTATCCAAACTTTATTAGGAATAAAGTCACGAATGAATCTAATCAATATTGTTAGAAGTACCAGACGGTTTTCGCCGATAGCATAGGAATAAAATGATCGATCAAATTATGAATAATTTAAGGGAAAAATAGTCTTAGGATGTTAAATCACGACCTTTCTATATAACCCAAACTACTTTGTGGTATCAAATATATAAGTATTCAATGCCCGAAATTCTCTACACAATACGTTGTCAGCACTGGAATGTTGAAACGTCCATAGATAACAACAGTTTTTAACATTGGGGATTTCCTATAATAAACAGCAACTAACAAGTATTGATAACTTGAAATAGTAAATAAGTCATATATTAATTCCCTGATTCATTCAGTTTACTATGTATTGGGATTTTACAATAAAATCCATGAATTAAATGTCTGATAAAGGAATGTTATCAAATACTACAACTTACTATCTGTTATTATTTAATAAAAGTAAATAATCGCTGGGAATCTATGAAGAGAATTTGGTTTATTATCAGTGAAGAAATACTACCTACAGGTCTTTCGGTTGGGATGTGGTCATTACTGCAATCGTTAAATTTTCTAATTATTAAAGAGTTTTTTAAATTTTCTTGTATTTTAAAACTTGTTTTTAGTAGATACATGCTAATTATGTAAAAAAAAATAGAATTCAATAAAACCAATGACATAATAATGTAAATTTTTTAGTAAATAAACATTTTTAAAACCGGTTACTTACGATAAATTAAACGGGTACCTACTTGTTAAAGGTGATTATATTTTGCTAAGTACATAAAAACAATTTTAATAGTCAGGCGAAGTAATTTGTATTTAGTTGTTATCTTTAACACATAATTTTGTTTTCTTCCCAGCAAAAATGCCGAACCCTGTAAAAAAACGGGCCACTTCTGGATTCAGCTTTAAAGTCTTATCTCTATTTCAGTTGTTATATCGAATGGCAATTCCTTTTTAAATTAAACTAATTCGGAGGATATCAAGAGAATTGAAACTTAAGGCCCAACCTAAGTAAAAATAAGTATAAGTTTATGTGCCCTACGTAAAGACCCGCTAATGTTGGAAAACTTAAAGGCCTACGATTAATACCTAATAAGGAACGATTATAGATAAACTTAAAAGCTAATTAGAAACTTCCTATTGGGGTAAAAGTTGGATAATTTTGAGACATACGATTCAAATAAAGTCCTACGATTGAAGCTTAGGTTGGTTTGCTATTAAAGTAGGAATATTGATAAACTACGATTGAAGCCAAATTTTGGGCTACTTAAAGTCCTGCAATTGGATTATATAAATAGTATGATTGAAGCTAAATTTGGTCTAAATATCTATTGAAGCACAATTGAAGTGATTTAAAGTTCTACAATTAAAGCAAATGTTGAATTCTATAGATTAACTACTTAAAGTACTACGAATGAAAACAAAGTTTTACCACTAAAAGAACTACAATTGAAGCTAAAGTTGGACTACTTAAAGTCCTACGTTTGAAGCTAAAGTTGTACTGCTTAAAGATATATAATCGATATTAAAGTTGGACCACTTAAACGCAATTTTTAACAAGATCGTTCAAGTTTTGACCCACTGTAACCCCGAGAGTTCTTGATAGATCTTGTTGAAAAATTGTATCTATACCACTATCGAATAGGACTTACATTAGTGCTGAACACATGGGTTTCAGAAGTGTGGTCACTTAACATGAAATCTGCCATATACGAAACATATTCGAATATAAATTTATCCCGATATAATTATTAATTTATGAGTTATTTACGATTAAGTGATTTTCAGAGGGCTTTATATGGGAGCTATAACCAATGGTTAGAAAACATTTCGCTTAATAACATATTCGCAAAACATATTCATGTTAAATCTTGTTACCATACCATTATTCTAGAGGGAATTATTACCAATAAATCCATTCTCCGAGAATATATAAATTTGCTATATGAAATTTTGAACCGATTCTAGCAATGATCTATGGACAAAATTTGTTGAAATAGCTGCTATAGCTTCTGAATCACCACTAATCAGGATTAAAAAAAAGTAATATTGTCATGGTTTGTTTCGAAATTTTGCTCAAATATCCTTTATTTATGGAATCATTTTGCGCGTTTTAAATAGATAACGTCTGAAAGTCATATGTCTGATAGAATTGTTGAAGATTTATTTATGAACTGATTTTGCAGTTTTTTAATAGATAACATCTGGAAAGCATGTTAGAGATTTGCTTCTCGCAGATATCTAGGGTCTTCAGTAAATTATTCGACTACGCTTTCTATAAGAACTTGGAATGTATTTATAGTATATGTTCGGAAGAATAGAAGATTTATTTATGAACTGATTTTGCAGTTTTTTAATAGATAATATCTGGAAGGCATGTTAGAGATTTGCTTCTCGAAGATATCTAGGGTCTTCAGTAAATTATTCGACTACTCTTTCTATAAGAACTTGGAATGTATTTATAGTATATGTTCGGAAGAAATTACAAACGAAAAAACCAAACAGTTTCTTGCGAAGGTCTAGGTCTATAAACATAGGGTATAAACATAAATTGAGTTGTCTTCACGTCTCAAATATGTGCGTTTTCAAACTTAAGAACACGACATCACAAAAGCCAGAAGTAAAAGATAAACTCTAAGCTCAATCCATTAGAAAGGCATAAATAAGTTCTTTCACTCTTCTAGGATGGAAGTATTTCTGAAACGTTTTTAGAGTCTTGTTCTTGACGATCATCAGAAGATATTAGGTTGTATGATAACTTGGACTTTGAGAAGTCGGTAGAGACTTTTGAAATATCGGTAGAGATAGAAATTGAAGATTTGGTTGTCGCAGATATCTAGGGTCTTCCGAAAATTAATCGACCTCGCTTTCTATAAGATCTTGGAATGATCTTTAGGTTAAAAATATCGAAGAAGGAAGGATATATATCTGATTGGACTTTCAGATGATATAAAAGATTTTATAACTTTAGGACACTATGTCTCAAAAACCAGAAGTAATAGATAAATTCTGAGTCCAATCCATTAGCAAGGAATAAGATCTTTTACTCTTCTAGGATGAAATTTTCCTGAAAAGTTTTTAGATTCTTGTTCTTGATGATCATCAGAAGAAGTTAGCTTGTAGGACCTTGAGTTCAAGTTTTAATTGAAGTATAAAGGCTTTTGACATATCGGTACAGATAACTGGGCAACCACGATATATTGCGAATAAAATTTCTTATTGCGCTAAGCATTTTCATAAAGAACTTCACACCTAGTTGGGAATTTAGGGCGATAATGAATTAAATTGCAATTTTTACTTAAGGAATACATTCATTAATAATTCTGCACACACCTGAGAACTGACTGATGATGGTGGCTACCAGTACAACTTTCAGTTAAGCCATAACTTGTCGTAATTATTACGAACTCACAATAAAATCAAGTGATCAATTCAGTTGCTAACTTAGTCATACACACAGACGTAAACAAACTGGCCAACACATACCTACATAAAATACTATATTAGCAATATGTGTTTTGACGGGTGCAACCGTAGACAAAACCAGTATCTAGATACTTGTACTTTTAACGCAGTTAAACTAGCTTGTCTGTCATAGTCCATTTGTAAGCGATCGAATGAACAGGCGAGCGCCACTATTCAAAATAATACTACGACCAGTCAACTCTATCATGAGTTTATTTAGACATACAGACATATGCATTTAAATGTATATATGTAAATATATCTGTGTGTGTCGTATATAGCTATAAGTATTTGTTCTTAAAAGGCCTTGCAAGGCCGTTCTCAATTCTTTTTATTATTAGTTTGTTCGATGCAAAATAAATATTATAGTATTTAGCAAATAGTATAAAACAAAAAACAACTTGTATTGAAATTTTCTACAAAAATGGTTGCAGCAGAGTCAATATTTCGTATAAAAGTTTTTGGTTTTATTTTTTTGTAGCAATTTATTTTTATTTAAAAAACTATAAAAAATCACTAAAACATTCAAAAACTCATTATAGCGACGCCAGTCTCTGTAATAAGTTTCATAAAGTCGTTTAAATAAATTTACGATTTTGAAATGCTTATGAATGTTTAAATATTGTTTTTGTATGATTATTATCCAAAAAAAAAGAGAAGGAACAAAGATCCATCAACTTTTATATCTTTCCTTTAGATAATGTGATGACTGATATTTGATAATGAAAATTATAATTGTATATCTTAAAGTTGTAACTCATGAATAAACTAAAGATTTAGGATTTGTTAGAATGACTTTCCGAACCTAGTCCGCCTAATAAGACTTTCCGATCTTAACAAACTGCTCTGAAATTAAACCAAAATTTTTCATTACGTTTATAATTTCTACAATTTAGTATTTGCGCCCCTGAATATTTATAAATATGTAGATAGCGAAGTCAATTTAGCCATGTCAATCTGTCTGAAGACCTTAGACATCTTCGGAAACCAAATCTTAAATAATTATATCAGAAGTTTGTTTGAGAAGTTTTCTATTTAAAATCAGCAAAATCGGTCGTTATGAACAAAATACTATGAAAACCCTTATATGGGTACTTGGGGATTTAAAACATACATATCTCAAACATTTATGCACAGAATTTGGTATAAGCTCTACAACATATGGATATTCATATTAACTATTTTCAATATTATTTAAGTTTCAAAGCTTCCTTAAAAATTCCATTATAATTATTATTTTTAAAAGTATCGGTTTCAATATGAATTTTGGTGGCACTTTGGGGGTTAAATTTCATTTTCTTTATACATATGTTCTTGCTAAGTGAATCACTTGCTTTTTATTTATTTATATTATTATCATTATCAATATTTCAATATTAATTTGTTTATAATAATATTTTATAATTGTTGTTAACCACATTTCATGTTAATGAAAAAACCCACATTTGCTTTATACAATTTATAAATAATTTCTTTACTATATATACAAGGCCGTCTTTCTTTCGAAATCGGAAAAATCCGATTGCGATTTACAGTTGAACTAAGGAAGCAGGATGATTCCGTAGACCAGTTGGTAGTATTGTAGTGTATGAATACGGAGGTCATGGACGCTAACTAACTACTACTAACTAACTAACTAACTAACTAACTAACTAACTAACTAACTAACTAACTAACTAACTAACTAACTAACTAACTAACTAACTAACTAACTAACTACTAACTAACTAACTAACTAACTAACTAACTAACTAACTAACTAACTAACTAACTAACTAACTAACTAACTAACTAACTAACTAACTACTAACTAACTAACTAACTAACTAACTAACTAACACTAACTAACTAACTAACTAACTACTAACTAACTAACTAACTAACTAACTACTACTAACTAACTAACTAACTACTAACTACTAACTAACTAACTAACTAACTAACTAACTAACTAACTAACTAACTAACTAACTAACTAACTAACTAACTAACTAACTAACTAACTACTAACTAACTAACTACTAACTAACTAACTAACTAACTAACTAACTAACTAACTAACTAACTAACTAACTAACTAACTAACTAACTAACTAACTAACTAACTAACTAACTAACTAACTAACTAACTAACTAACTAACTAACTAACCTACGGAATTCATGCTAAAAAGAAATGATATATTTTCCATTCGCTTGCACAGACTTGCATTTATTACAGCATTCAATAAGGTCCGAATGTCATCAAATTTAATTAAATTCATATCCCATCTTTAAAAAAAACTTCGTGGTGTTGCTGTGGTTTTCAGAAGAAAAGGACCTCCAAGTCGTTCTTAAGAATGTTTATATGCGATAGATACTGTGGAACTTATATAGGTGGTCTTTAGAGCACCCACAATTCTGTTTGATTAGACACATGTCAAAAAGTATATTATAAAAAGTGATTTGATTTTCTGTTAGAGGGGTTATATGGGGTCTGGGGTTTACTATATATAATCGATCTCCATGAAATTTGCTATATATATATTGTTTTTATAGATCGAGTTTATGCATTCCACAGTGGAACAGAATATGGTTTGTTCGCAAACTTGCCTGGACATATAAAAGAAGGAATATTAAAATTCACGTTTTAAAGATGAAAAAATCAATGTTTGTTCGCAAGCGATAAACTGTAGAATTCCCAAATACTCTAATCCCACCAGATCGGTACACTAAACCCCTATATCTGCCATAATTGATATTACAGAAATAAAATAATAAAACAGTTTTCTTTTATTATCAAAATGAAAACTCTTGTGGTTTTTCTTTATAATTTACCGTTTTTATTTTGGAAGACAAGTGCACTCTGTCTGCTCTATTCAGGCTGCCGGCTGCTGCACTTTCAGTCTAGACATTTGAAAATGTATGTTTTTAAAAAGCCAAAAAAATGGTGTTTTATATGTCTGTCGCCAAAGTGTCAATTATTTTTAAAACATTTGCTATTTCTGTGCATATTATATTTGAACTTTGAAATTGGAATGGAAATGAGTAAGAAGGAAAATTAAGGTGGTGAATGTTGTCAATATGAAATTATCCCAACTAGTGGAAATGAAAATCTGAAATAAAATTTATTAACATATCAAAAAATAAGTTCTTGATATTCCGATGCTAAATGTCCATATTATTCGAACCAGATTTCATACTTCAAATTTCTTTATAAACCAATAATGCTATGATATGACATAAAAAACTGGGGGTATATACCAGACTTTAATCTGACAAGTGAAAAAAAATAGTTTGATTACTAGTTATTTGATCCCACTGTATCTCGATTATCATGGTAAATTTCTACAAACTTTATCTAAACTTTCAAATGAAATGCGATATTGTGAATGAAATGTATTATCATATTTATAAAATTTAACTAATCATTTTATTTATCGAGAAATAGAGACATGGCGCCAATAACAGGAAATAGCTAAGTAATCATTTGAAATCGTAAAAACTTGTGTCTAATTATGATTAAAAAGAATACTTAAATGCATGACATAATCATTTACAGGTAGTCCCAATTCCATGGCATAATACATCTTGACTTAAATGTATGTTCAGTATTAGAAGATTCAAGTACATGTACATATGTAGCACTCCTGGACTCGAATAGAACACAGCCCTTTTCGGGTGTACCGATTTCGGATGTATAGTGAATGAATAATATTTATTTAAAACGTGTTATAACATGAAATTCTTTATCAAATTATTTATTATTGTTTATACAGTTTGACGTAAATGAAATGTTGTCAAGCTTTAAAAATTATTAAATATTATTTGTTATAAATATGTACATACATACATATATCTCACTAAGTCAATGCATAATTTGCATTTGTTTGTATATAATTCCGATAACTTTTGTGACAAATTTCCTGTACAATTTTCCAATGAATTTCGATTGCAGGGCTCAATTTCAAAACTTATTTCCACAATTACAGTTTTCGAAACTTGATTAGTCAACTTTGTATTAGAATCAATTTCTATGATTAAGGGAACTCTTAGCCAGGATTTAGAATTTAGAACATTTCAATTGGGTTGGCTGTTATGAAACTGTGGCCAGTAGATCTTGTCTTATCTATAGTTCCCCTGTTTGTCAACAATCGGTAAAAAAAAACTAAAACAAATCATTCCAGTTTCTGGATGCGATCTCAGTTTACACTGATAATGTGTCTTAAATGCTTCATATTACTACCCGCTGTATTGGCCGAAACATAACGGAAGACTTTTTCAACGACAGGGTCAGTTAAAAACGACCCACCATAGCCATGTGTGACTTGGGATGATGCCCATTATCTGATCATACCTGAAGCTTTCCACAACCACACTGCTATGTTGATCCCTGTTAATTCGGTAAATATACCTAGAGACATATTTTGTAAACTGAAGTTTAACATTGATTAAGCCAAGTCTTGGGGCACAATGTGAGAGTTAGGTATGAACAGAGTCAGACTATAAAATAGACTATATTCCAGACATTCGACTATACTATAGACCAATAGCAATAGAATATAAATCAGACTAGCCCAGACTATAGTTCAGAATATATTATTTAAGATTATAGGTGATGGAAGTTATCGATAATACAAGGACAGCAATACTGTACATTCATCATCATCAGCTCATCACAGAAACCATTCATACGACACATTCACTCTGCATACGGTCTTTGTGAATTCATTCCCAATATATAGTACCCACAGTCACTCCCCTCTGGAGAATTGCACTTTAAAATGATACCGAAATATAAATTTTAGCGGGAAAATAGGTCTCTAATAGTTTTCTGCGTACAATTAGTTCCTAAATAGGTAACGTAATCGCCAGAACGCGATTTAGATGACTCCTTCTTGCTTTGATGAGACAGTGGTTCTTAAGGAAGCGCATATGCGATAAATACTGTGGAACTTAGGTGGTTTTTAGAGCACCCACAATTCTGTATAGATTATGCAGTGTATGCAACTACGCCGATCTTTAAAAGTACATGATCTCGAGTGTCTTGATTTGTTCTTGTGATTTCCTGATATTGTGGGAAAAAGTAAAACTATACTGGGCAAAGACTACAGATATATTGATTTTAGCATTTCGTTTGTAACACATCTAAATATTGGTCATAGATCCGTAAAGTATTATATACTATAGATCCCTATTTAGTAGATTCTAAGACGATTTAGCCATATCTGTCTAAATGCTTTATGGGTCTACTATAGGGGCTTAAATTTTCCACAAATATTTTCTATTGATGTAGTATAAAAAATGGTCCACATTTTGTTCAAAACCCCATTTCAATTAACGCAGAGTTTCTCAGAAATTTCCATAATATCACGGGCCAATCAGTTTTGAAAAAAAAAAAAAAAATATCTAAAGGATTCAGTTGCACTGAATCTGAACTCTGAAATTCTGTATTTGGGAGATATAGCGTTTTAAATTTGGAAGAAACACCCCTTTTCAGTCATATTTGATAAGTTATAATAGCGCGACGACACCTGAAAGTCCAACCTGCCGGCTTTAAAGAAAAGGTTTAACTGAATCTGGACTCAAAGTTTCTCTATCATTAGGTTTTAGAGATATCATATCTTAAAGTTTGTTATATCATCTGAAGGAAAAACCTGTCGACTTTAAAGAAAAAGGTTTAACCGAATCAGGTCCCAGAATTTTCCATCATCAGGTTTTTGGAGATATTATGTCCTAAATTAAAAAAAAAACTTTTTCGATGAGATGTTATAAAAATGCGAAGACTCCTTTACTTATAAAGTTTGTTATATCATCGGAAAGTCCAACTTGTCGACTTTAAAGAATAGGTTTAACTGAATCTACCCTCAGAACTTCTTCATTATCAGGTTTTGGAGATATTGTGTCCTAAATTTTGAAAAATCTAGTTCTCTGCTTTATTTTTGAGATGTTATAGTAGCATGAAGACTTCTTTATTTATAAAATTTGTTATAACATCCGAAAGTTCAACCTGTCGACTTTAAAGGAATGCTTTAACCGAATCTGGTCTCAGAATTTCATCATCATCAGATATTATGTTATAACAACAGGAAGACCTCTTTATATATCTCTGTCTTACGTCAAAAACTTCCATGGACGATATCTCAGCAAAAACATGGTATTTTGAAATATTTCTGTATTGTGTTTGAAAATGTTCGAAAAATATTGAATTTATCAAAATTTTTGGAAAAGATCTTTGAATGAATTATTAAGTATTTAAGAATTAGTGCGTATTTTTCTGAAAATGAAAATAATTTTCGATTTAATCACTTTGTTGTAAGTGCCCCAGTACTGTGGCGCATACTTTCAAAAAATAATAATAAAGGAAACGCAATTATTAGTGCGTGGCAAACAAAATATTTTTTTGAATGATTTTTTTTTTGTGTTCGATTTTTTTTTTGTTCGCTTTTGTCGATTTAATTGAATGGCAAACGTGAATGGTGGCAGCCAGCATATGATGATGATGATGACGACGATGATGAGTCTTTAGCCAAGCGAGTGTTTATTGTCTGTTGTTGGTATTTTGGGGTTATTTGTGGCAGCAAGTAACATCTGCAGCAGCTGTTAAATTTCAATTCTTTTTTGTATTCTATAAGACTTTTTTAAAATAAACGTAGCAATAAGAAGATGATCCTTTGCTTTTCATATTTTTTAGAAGGGGCAGGCAATCAATGAATTTTGGAATGTTTTTGCGCGTTGCAGGTGTTAGTGGCATAAGCGAGAAATAAAGTATTAATTTTTTTGAAAAAGAACAAAATAAATTTAATAAAGATTTTGCTTTGTGCTGGTTTTTGTCATTATTATTGTTATACTAGAGGAAAAAGTAGTTTTTGCATTTTAATTTCCAAAAGTTTTTAATGTCTATGAATCTGGTTGTATACTGTCGTTAGCAGGCAACACATTGTCATGCGGCTATAGTCGTAAAAAGCCCCTACGAGTAGAGTAGTTCAATGACATGTTGCTTCTATGCTGTTGCTGGTGTTTTTTTTTTTTTTTTTTTGTAAATTTCGTCTTCTTTTGTTTTCGGTTTCGAGAACATCCTCGTACTACTAATGTCTGTGATATTATTTCCACTAGCAAAACGTATAAATCATTTGGCATGCGCCAGCCAAGTGTTGCATAATATGACTGCCTGCCTGCTTAACTGCATGTATCCCATGATGATGTTATTTTTTTGTAAATCGGGAGCCTACACATATTCTCCCCTTTAATTTTTTTTACTGCCAGTTAACTACAATAAAAATATGCCTGCTGCATATGTCCTTATAAGGATATGCACTTTTTCATGAATGTATGCGTTTAGACGCCATAATCCGCCATATTGTTTTTTTTTACAATAAACTTTTTTACAATAAAGTTGTAGGTGTAGTACGAGTACAATATCACGTATACTACTTTACTCTACTATCAACTGATTCGGTTCTGGTCTTTTCTCTAAAATATTTTGTTCGCGTTCATTCTGGTAGGCTCTACTTTTCCTTTGGCATTATGCCCATTTTGTAGAGATTTTTTCTTAAATGAATGCATTGCGAAGTCCTCTTATCGATTTATGACCCAACTAAACACATGCGCTTTCTGCAATTCGAGAAGTTTTTTTTTTTTGAGACAGGAAAACATTTATCCCTATTCAAGGATTGAAAGTTTGAATTGTATAAAAAAATTGATTTATTAATTCTTTGCAGGATTTCACGTTTTAAATTCTGAAATATTCCAGATAAGATAAAACATGAATGTTATTTTTATAACACAAACTATATACATTTTTTAAAGAACTTGAAAAAATTAAAATTTGTTTATATTCTTTCCCTGTTTCACCTATGTGCCTTAATCCAATCATCTATGTGGTATCTTCATCTAAATTTCCGGTCAAGTATTATACCTAAGTACTTAATTCTGTCGGTTACTGGTATCAGGGTTCAATTTTTGTCTATCTTGTGAAGAGACAGACGGGTTAACATTCAGGCCTCCAGATTGAGTCCACCTTAAGGCCGTATTCAGAGCCTTTCTACTCTAGTAATTTGGCTGCTTTCCCCTTAGAAGTATTACCACATCATCTGCATAGCATAGACTGGTCTAAGTCCTTTTTCGGTTTAAGTCTTTAGGAAGTTATTAATCATAGTTATCCAGATTAAAGGGCACAAAATGCCACCCTATGATGTACCGCGAAATACCCTTTTTTGTGTTTTGGCTTCATATTAATAGGGTTCTATAAATCGACTTTCGAATAATCGAACAATCGACTTTTTGTCGAAAAAAGTCGAAGTGGACTATTTTGTTCCAAAAAAGTCGATAACTCGACTATCGTCTATGAAAAAAGTCGAAAAGTCGACTTTGTAAATAAAAGTCGAAAAAGGTGAAAAGTCGGAAAGTCGAAAAGTCGAAAAAAGTCGAAAAGTCGAAAAAGTCGATAAGTCGAAAAAAGTCGAAGAAAGTCGAAAAAAGTCGAAGAAAGTCGAAAAAAGTCGAAAAGTCCAGAAAAGTCGATACGTCGAAAAAAGTCGAAAAGTCGGAAAAAGTCGAAAAGTCGAAAATTGTCGAAAATTTTAAAAAAGTGGAAAAGAGGTCAAAAACTCTGAAATAGTCGGAAAAACTCGAAAAAAGTAAAAAAATTGTCGAAAAAAGTCGAAAATAGTCAAAAAGTCGTAAAAAATCGAAAAGTCGAAAAGTCGGAAAAAGTCGTAAAGTCGGAAAAAGTCGAAAAAAGTCGGAAAAAGTCGGAAAAAGTCGAAAAAAGTCGAAAAAAGTCGAAAAGTCGGTAAAAGTCGACCATTTATATAATACTAAAAGTCGAAAAGTCTAAAAGTCGACTTTTAAATAAATGAAAAAGGTCGAAAAGTCGAAAAATCGACTTTTCATAAAATGGAAAAAGTCGAAAGGTCGAAAAGTCGACTTTTAACTAAATGCAAAAAGTCGAAAAGTCGACTTTTCGTTTCAACTATAGAACCCTACATATTAACATTTAAAAAGTACCATTTGAATAACGAAAAAGTACCAAAGTACCTCATTCAGTCATACAAAATTTTATATTTCCAGATCCAATATTAAAGTAACCTCAAAAAAAAGTACTATTTGATGAACAAAAACGTGTCAAACAGTTTCTCTCTTATACATTTTTATTCAATCTGGTATAGTAGTATAAATTCTTCTTTGCGGTTATTACTAATTAGAAAAGTACAATTAAACATGTCTTTCCCAGGAACAGACCTTTCGAGTATTATATTTTCAAAATACTCCGTGTTTAATTGTTAATATCAGAGAGAAAACTCAAACGATTCAAATCTGGGCTCAAATTACGGCATACGTATCGATCGAAATCTCAATAGAATCTAAATGGAGATTTCGATCGATATCGTATGCCATAATTTGGGCCCTGCATTTATTTGATCAAGAATAATTTTGTTTCCAAAAAGTAACAAACTATTTATTTGAATTTGGTCCTATGTAAGCCTTAGTACCCGAATTCCAAAAATACAACTACTATCAAATTTTTATGAGTCTAAGTTCAGTTAGATCTAAAAATTTTAAAAATTTAATTTTTTGCGGATGATTTTTTTGAATGGATGATTTGAACCGATTTACATAAAATTTTGCAGCGGCTTATGTCAAATTTCATCGCTATACTTGATTTTTAAAACAAGTTGCGAGCGCTTAAGACATTTTCTGAAGCGTACCTTATATGAGGTCTTGGTTCCAATATGGACCGATTCTTATTAAATCTGACAAAGAGATTTATGTTTCTATAAAACTTGTTTATGCCGAATTTCATCGCTTTACTAGTGGAGAACCGATTCTTATAAAATTGGACTGAGAGTTCCTATAAAACTTGTTTATATCAATTTTCATTGCTATATTCGAATTTTGAAGCCTGTTGAGAGCTTTAAAGTAAGTTTCTGAAGAGGTCCTTATATGGAGGTTACGATCAATTATGGTACGGAGATTTAAGCTCCTATGAATTTTGTGTATGTGGAATTTGAGTGCTCTACTACATTTTTAGGCCATTTGATAGCTATATAGTCATTTTCTAAAGGGGATAGTTTCAATATTAGATCAGTGTCCGCCATATTTTGCAAAATGATTTCTGAGTACATAAAACCAACTAGTGCCAAATTTGAAATTTCATTGCATTTGCGGTTTAATAACCATTTTCATGGATTTTTCAACTATATTCCGGCAAACACTTGTATGGGGGAATTTTATCGAAAACTTGAAGCGATATTGTTCATGTTTCAATTAGGGTTCTATAGTTGAAACGAAAAGTCGACTTTTCGACTTTTTGCATTTAGTTAAAAGTCGACTTTTCGACCTTTCGACTTTTTCCATTTTATGAAAAGTCGATTTTTCGACTTTTCGACCTTTTTCATTTATTTAAAAGTCGACTTTTAAACTTTTCGACTTTTAGTATTTTATAAATGGTCGACTTTTCGACCTTTCGACTTTTTTCGACTTTTTCCGACTTTTTTCGACTTTTTCCGACTTTTTTCGACTTTTCGACTTTTTTCGACTTTTTCCGACTTTTCGACTTTTTCCGATTTTTCGACTTTTCGATTTTTTACGACTTTTTGACTATTTTCGACTTATTTCGACTTTTTTCGACTATTTTTTACTTTTTTCGAGTTTTTCCGACTATTTTAGAGTTTTTGACCTCTTTTCCATTTTTTTAAAATTTTCGACTATTTTCGACTTTTCGACTTTTTTCGACTTTTTCCGACTTTTCGACTTTTTCCGACTTTTCGACTTTTCAACTTTTTTCGACTTTTTTCGACTTATCGACTTTTTTCGACTTTTTTCGACTTTTCGACTTTTTTCGACTTTTATTTACAAAGTCGACTTTTCGACTTTTTTCATAGACGATAGTCGAGTTATCGACTTTTTTGGAACAAAATAGTCGACTTCGACTTTTCGACTTTTTTCGACAAAAGTCGATTGTTCGATTATTCGAAAGTCGATTTATAGAACCCTAGTTTCAATACCATACAAACCTCAAGTGTTGCCGACAGTTCTTTCCTGGGGAAAAACTTTGGGTTGGCCATCTTTGGACGGGTATGACTTGGGTCGTTCCAGAGCGAAGATTCAATTTTCTTGATACCTACCTGTATGGAATAGGTATTTGTAAAAATTTCAGACCTCTAGCTCTAATTTTAGATTTGCTCTAATTAGATTTTTCATGTTTTTTTTTTTAATATAAAAACAGGTTTTTAACTTTTTCACTTTTCATAATTGCTAAATTGTTATTACAAATTAAATTACATTTCCTTATTATTATTTATTTTTATTTTATTTAAATAAATTTTACTTTTCATTTTATTTATGTAGCGTAGAACAAAAAAATTTCCCTTAAGCATACTTCCCCTTTAATACAACGCTGTTTGCGATGAACACATTTCGTTGGCAAAAAACGAGTACATTCGGTAGTGTGTCACGAACTTTGTTTAATAAATGTTGAGATAGGAATTAAAAAAAAATCCCAAAATTATATTAATAAAACTAAAATTTAACAAGTTTATTTACTCTTTTTCCAACAAAAAACATTACAAATTTATCGTAATAAACAATAAATTGTTAATCTGTGCAATTTATATTGATCGTAAAGTGATTTCTGTTGCATAAATATTTGGTGTCCATTCTTTCAATTGCTAAACAGTGTATTGTTTTTTTTTTTTTGTTATAAACAAAACAACTTGAATTTTTCATTAAAAAGAGAAAAATTATCAAGGTATGTATAATAAATATTGCTGCAATAAAGTTATTAATAAATAACATAGATATAGAGCAAATAATTAAAATTAGTGAAAATAATGTAATGTGATCATTTGTAAAAAAAAAGTGGAAGAAAACGAAGTTCATCATGAATAAGAGGTAAAAAGAAATAAGAAAAACAGTGTTGTCAATATAGCTTTTTTAAAAGTTGTAAAATATTTATAAGTTGCCTTAATCTTGACGCTCTTAGTGAAATTAAGGCTTAAGATCCACAACAAGCTTTTTGGCGACTATAGACAAGTCTATAGACTAGACTATAGACTATACTATAGACTAGACTATAGACTATACTATAGACTAGACTATAGACTAGACTACAGACTAGACTATAGACTAGACTATAGTCTAGACTATAGACTAGACTATAGACTAGACTATAGACTAGACTATAGACAAGACTATAGACTAGACTATAGACTAGACTATAGACTAGACTATAGACTAGACTATAGACTAGACTATAGACTAGACTATAGACTAGACTATAGACTAGCCTATAGACTAGACTATAGACTAGACTATAGACTAGACTATAGACTAGACTATAGACTAGACTATAGACTAGACTATAGACTAGACTATAGACTATATAGACTAGACTATAGACTAGACTATAGACTAGACTAGACTATAGAATAGACTATAGACTAGACTATAGAATAGACTATAGAATAGACTATAGACTAGACTATAGACAAGACTATAGACTAGACTATAGACTAGACTATAGACTAGACTGTAGACTAGACTATAGACTAGAGTATAGATTAGACTATAGACTAGACTATAGACTAGACTATAGACTAGAGTATAGACTAGACTATAGACTAGACTATAGACTAGACTATAGACTAGAGTATAGACTAGACTATAGACTAGACTATAGACTAGACTATAGATTAGACTATAGTCTAGACTATAGACTAGACTATAGACTAGAGTATAGACTAGACTATAGACTAGACTATAGACTAGACTATAGACTAGAGTATAGACTAGACTATAGACTAGACTATAGACTAGACTATAGACTAGACTAGAGTATAGACTAGACTATAGACTAGACTATAGACTAGACTATAGACTATAGACTAGACTATAGACTAGACTATAGACTAGACTAGACTAGACTATAGACTAGACTATAGACTAGACTATAGACTAGACTATAGACTAGACTATAGACTAGACTATAGACTAGACTATAGACTAGACTATAGACTAGACTATAGACTAGACTATAGACTAGACTATAGACTAGACTATAGACTAGACTATAGACTAGACTATAGACTAGACTATAGACTAGACTATAGACTAGACTATAGACTAGACTATAGACTAGACTATAGACTAGACTATAGACTAGACTATAGACTAGACTATAGACTAGACTATAGACTAGACTATAGACTAGACTATAGACTAGACTAGACTAGACTAGACTAGACTATAGACTAGACTATAGACTAGACTATAGACTAGACTATAGACTAGACTATAGACTAGACTATAGACTAGACTATAGACTAGACTATAGACTAGACTATAGACTAGACTATAGACTAGACTATAGACTAGACTATAGACTAGACTATAGACTAGACTATAGACTAGACTATAGACTAGACTATAGACTAGACTATAGACTAGACTATAGACTAGACTATAGACTAGACTATAGACTAGACTATAGACTAGACTATAGACTAGACTATAGACTAGACTATAGACTAGACTATAGACTAGACTATAGACTAGACTATAGACTAGACTATAGACTAGACTATAGACTAGACTATAGACTAGACTATAGACTAGACTAGACTAGACTATAGACTATAGACTATAGACTGACTATAGACTAGGACTAATAGACTAGACTTAGACTAGAAACATAGACCTATAGACTAGACTATAGACTAGACTACATAACTAGTCTATAATAGACTAGAAGTAGACTAGACTAAAGATATGACTAGACTTTAACTCTACACAAGGCTATTAGACTATAGATTAGGACTATAAGACCTAGACTTCCATATATAGACTAAAGCTAGACTATAGTTATACTGAGACAATACTATATACTAAATGTAGACTGACAAGTATATAGTACTAGACTTTAACTAACAATGTACTAGACTATAGATTAGACTATAACCAGACTATAGATAGACTATAGACTAGACTATTAAATAGACTATAGACTAGATTAAAGACTGGACTAAAGACCTTCCGACAACCTTGGCATCAAAATAATACTTTTAAAATCGAGTAAGCCCTTCCCGAGATATTAAGCTTTAGATGTATATACAGTTTTTTTAGCGTATATAACTACTTAACTATAAGAGAGCAAACTAAATATTTGCATTGTTAGATTCTGTGGAGAAAATCTAAGCAGTATAGATTCCCTAAGAAGTTCCGAAGACTTTAATGATTTATGTAAGCCTATATCTTTAAGCAACCGATCTAAAAAAAGTAAAAAAAAATCGTTCTCTCTTTAGCTTTAAATTTTGTACCAGAAAATACATTTTTGACAACACTGGAAATTAACCTTTGTTTTTTTTTCGACCTTTTACTGTATTCATTCTGTATATTTAAATAATTTTAATGTTTATTTAATTTTATCATGTCAGGGATGGAAATTTAAAATTTTTTATTTGAAATATTTACAATTACGATTAAATGATTTGTGATCTGACAGTTTGATAATGTTGCATTATTTGGGGTCCGAATTTGATCCCTCTGTAAAAATACCTATAAGAAAACGAAAAATAGAGATAGTGGTAAGTGAAGTAGAAGAGATAGAGAGAAAGCAGAAAGAAGAAATAACATACATGTCTTTGAATAGAGAAGTAGTGTGAAGATTATATCCAGCCTAGTGAGAATTTGATGTTCTAATTGAACATTCGATAGATTATTGTTGTTCGGTTTTGACTGATTAATCAATTTTTTTAACCAATATGAACTCTGGTAGAGACAGCCATTTATTCATTTGCTAAAGTGACATTTTTCTATTGATGTCTTTTGTTAATCGATTTTGAAACCATTTCTCGATATATTGGAACCATGTCTTATTCAAAGACTGAATTGCATGGAGGCTTCCCTTCTCAAGAAATTGAATGATCACTTGAATTCATTCGAATAAAAATACCGGGAGAATTATTGAAAAGAAGTCGAATTCTAAAAAATCAAAATACATAGGACATAAAAATGTCCTACAAATATTTTATGGGTATCGAATGAGTCATCAAAGTATATTTGAAAATCAAAATATATCAATAATTTTGCAATCATATTAACTTTTCCATCTCTGTTGTACCTACGTGTTTACATTTTTGAGCTCTTTTCGTTTTTTGGTGTTTATACCTATTATTTGTTTTCAAAGTTGTTTTGTAGTGTTGCCAAGAACCATTTTCTTTAAAATATTTTGGATTCTTTTTTTTTTTGCCTCAAGTAATAGGCTGTGATACACGATTTTCAGATCTTACAACATTGGCTGAAAAATGTTACAAAATGTCTAACAATCATGTGAACTTGCAATTTATGTTTTGATATGTTGATGAGAAAAAGCATTTCTGACAATGTTGCAACTTGCAAGACAAACATGAAAACACAAAAATTTAATTTGATCGTTACCGTTTTATTTATTCTCTAAATCAAACTTGGCAACTCTTTTTTTTAATTCCATTAATTAAATGGAATTAGTATTGCCAGATCACATACACAACAACACACATGTATTTATCATATTTAAATTTTTGGTGATGTCGTCATTGTTTTATTTTGCATACTTACCCAAAAAATAAAAACAAATTGCGTTTTAAGCAATGGCAAATATTTAAATATAAACAAATAGTAATTTATAGCAACTTTATAACAAAACATGTTTATTAAACAAAGTGTAAATATTATTGTATATAATATTCCAAGAATTGTACAATTCTAAACAACTCTTACTCATTCATAATAATGATGATATCTTTTTTTTTACCAAAACACAAATTTCTAATTATAAACTTCCGATTTTTTGTATCTGTCATTCACATAATTGAATACCTAAGTTCCCCTAACACTTCCTCTTCTATTTACATTTTAATGATCATCATTTACAATTGGCAACTCTTTTTCTCTTCATTTTTCGGTTTCGGTTTAGTAATCCCCTATTACAAGGCCCATTCTTCCGTTTCTTTTTTTTTGTAGTCTTGTTATTTTTTGTAGTTTCTTTTTTTTTCTTTAATTATTTCCTTTACCAGCGGAAGTAGTGCATTCAACCATAAACTTCTTGTTGTTCGTCGTAGTTCATTTTTTTATTTAAAAGAATGAGTATGCGTAAAAAAGAAGAAAACATTTGGTGTTTACAAAAAAAAAAAAAAAAAAAAAATCTGAAGAAGATTTCATTGTGTTTTTCCTCTCAACTCTTTTTTTGGGTTCGACTCATCTTTTGGTTTGCTTTTTAGCAGCATTTTGTATTCGTTAAAAGTAGATCTAAATTTCAATACTAAAAGTTTACACCTACTACATGTGTCAAAATTTATACATATTTCTTTTAATACTAAATTCTCTTATCTTCTTTAGTCTGGTCTATAGTCTAGACTATAGTCTAGTCTATAGTCTAGTCTATAGTCTAGTCTATAGTCTAGTCTATAGTCTAGTCTATAGTCCAGTCTATAGTCTAGTCTATAGTCTAGTCTATAGTCTAGTCTATAGTCAAGTCTATGGTCTAGACTATAATCTAGTCTATGGTCTAGACTATAATCTAGTCTATGGTCTAGACTATAATCTAGTCTATAATCTAGTCTATAGTCTAGTCTATAGTCTAGTCTATAGTCTAGTCTATAGTCTAGTCTATAGTCTAGTCTATAGTATAGTCTATAGTCTAGTCTATAGTCTAGTCTATAGTCTAGTCTATAGTCTAGTCTATAGTCTAGTCTATAGTCTAGTCTATAGTCTAGTCTATAGTCTAGTCTATAGTCTAGTCTATAGTCTAGTCTTTAGTCTAGTCTATAGTCTAGTCTATAGTCTAGTCTATAGTCTAGTCTAGTCTATAGTCTAGTCTAGTCTAGTCTAGTCTATAGTCTAGTCTATAGTCTAGTCTATAGTCTAGTCTATAGTCTAGTCTATAGTCTAGTCTATAGTCTAGTCTATAGTCTAGTCTATAGTCTAGTCTATAGTCTAGTCTATAGTCTAGTCTATAGTCTAGTCTATAGTCTAGTCTATAGTCTAGTCTATAGTCTAGTCTATAGTCTAGTCTATAGTCTAGTCTATAGTCTAGTCTATAGTCTAGTCTATAGTCTAGTCTATAGTCTAGTCTATAGTCTAGTCTATAGTCTAGTCTATAGTCTAGTCTATAGTCTAGTCTATAGTCTAGTCTATAGTCTAGTCTATAGTCTAGTCTATAGTCTAGTCTATAGTCTAGTCTATAGTCTAGTCTATAGTCTAGTCTATAGTCTAGTCTATAGTCTAGTCTCTAGTCTAGTCTATAGTCTAGTCTATAGTCTAGTCTATAGTCTAGTCTATAGTCTAGTCTATAGTCTAGTCTATAGTCTAGTCTATAGTCTAGTCTATAGTCTAGTCTATAGTCTAGTCTATAGTCTAGTCTATAGTCTAGTCTATAGTCTAGTCTATAGTCTAGTCTATAGTCTAGTCTATAGTATAGTCTATAGTCTAGTCTATAGTCTAGTCTATAGTATAGTCTATAGTCTAGTCTATAGTCTAGTCTTGTCTATAGTCTAGTCTATAGTCAAGTCTATAGTCTAGTCTTGTCTATAGTCTAGTCTTGTCTATAGTCTAGTCTATAGTCTAGTCTATAGTCTAGTCTATAGTCTAGTCTATAGTCTAGTCTATAGTCTAGTCTAGTCTATAGTCTAGTCTATAGTCTAGTCTATAGTCTAGTCTTGTCTATAGTCTAGTCTATATCCAATCTTCTATAATCTAGCCTATAGCCTAGTCTATATCCAATCTACTATAATCTAGCCTATACAATAGTCTAATCTATAATCTAGTTTTGTGTTTGGTTTGCACCGAATTTTTGGGTTAAATTAAATTCGTAGAGGTTATAACCCTCGAGCCATCCATAGGACTATTACATATCCATGTCCTCTATAGAATTGAATCGTGCAACACAGATTCCAGAGAACTTTTTCGAGCTATTTTCCTACCATAGATAGAGGGTATTTTACATTATCTATTGGGAGACATATCGTAGACTCACGCACGATTATAGCAATACTGAGTAGCAATTTAGTTAAAGCTTTGATGACTGAGAGTTCAGGTTTAAAGGTTTTTAAATGAACACGAGTGATAATTCTTAAAAAAATTTGTCTACTTTATTAAGCGCTACACTGTAATTGAGAGAACATATAGCTAAATATTTAAATAAATTTTAAATTAAAATACCAACAACACTAAAAAAACAGTTTTAACAATTTGTGATCACCACTAACGAGTATTGATTGTAAAGAAATTTTATTGTTAGCGGACTGCCTAGCTTTATTCGTTTACTTCGCTCTTCGATCACTTAGATAAAACGCCACAAAGGTCATTTCAAATTTGAACATTTACGAATTTGTATCTAAAAAAGAGAGAAAAATAACAAACACATACCGACAAGAGTAACTACAATTTCTAATCAATTTCAATAAAACCAGAGAGGCCATTAATTGTTAAAATTTTGATTCATACAAACAAACGAATATATTAAATAAAAAAGCAACAGATAGAAACTTACACACACACACACACAGTATTCATGAGGCAACAACAGAATTCCAAGAATTGAATGAATTTTGAGATCATTTATGTTGTAGTATGTAAAAGTTGTTGGTTTTTTATGGACGGATGACGAAGATGATGCTGCATCATGAATATATCAAATAAAACACAAGAAAAACAATGAACATTTTACAATATTAAAACCCAGAAAAACGTCGGCGCATGCCCAACAATACAAACTCAAGTAGAATTCTTAAGTATGCTCTGCTGTCTTGGTTTGCCAGTCAGTCTTCTTGTCCTACCCTTCCTTGCTTTTTCCCTGTTAAAAAAATAAGGAAAAACAAGAATTTCTTTAGCTTAAAAATGCATTTAATGCAGTCACATCATCGTGATCTTACACTCGCTGTGCTGGAGCAGCAGCATCATCATGATCATCGTGTTCATCATCATCATGATCAGCAACAACGAAAACTTTTGTTAATTCTAAAGAGTATTGTTTACCATTATTATCTTTGTAGTTGTCTTCCTCTTCTTTTTATGATATTTTATTTTTACAAGGTTTTGTAGTTGTTGTTGTTGTTGTTTCATTCTTTTAAGGGTTTAACCTTCAAGGTGTTTTGAAAACAACAATTCGTGAGAAGAGATTTTAAGACAAAGATATAACAGAATGAACAGCAACAAAAAAGAAAACAGAGCAAATGCCGCCGCCTAGCAAGCAGCCTTTCTTTAACGAAATTTAATAAAAAATGCTTAAAGAAAAGATCTATCATGGGATTAACCAGAGCCCTACGAAATATATGTGAGGGAGTAGTTGTTATTTTCTTGTTTTTCATCTTCTTGCTGGAAGTAGTTCTTTAAGTATTACTTTTTTATATTCATTTATGAATTCGTTTAAGGCCACAGTTTCGCTGTGGACCACCTAGATTGGCGATTATTATTATATTTTATGGGTTTTAATATTTTATTGTTATAGAAAATAATAATTATGAGATAAATTCCTCTGAAATTTTAATATTAAGGGGATAAGAGATAAATGTAGTTTAGATGGGTAACTAGTTGTGTTTTAAAATGTGACAAATAAGAAAATTGCTATATAATAATAAGCAGCTCTCTTTGTGGCTATGGTGCCTAGAAATAATAGATCCGGCTATATAATATATATCCGATTGTGGAAAAGTTTGATTGGCAATGTCTCATGAGGTTTTCTATCTTTGGAGATAATTCAGAATTAAAGACCCTGGTTGAGTCTAAAACGTAAAACTTTTTCCGGGGTCGATTATATGCAATCGAAAGAATCTGGTTTGAAGTAGAGAGATCGTCATTTAAAGACAAGATATAACGAACGATAATAATCATTCATGCAGACTGTGATCCTTGTAGTTTAAATTATAGTGCAGTCCTCAGTCAATAGTCCAAAGGTTGCATCGGTTTGTAAGCATAGACAATCTTTTAAGAAAAAATATATAGCAATATGTTCCGATAACCTTCTTATTAACCCTTTATAGAATTGTAGTCTTCCTCTCATGTGAAAACCTTCAAATCGATTAAAGAATTTCGTTATGAAGCACGTACTGCCGTCTTGCATACAGATCTAAAGAATCATTAGTCTATTGTTGTAACAGTTTTGTTTGTTTCTGAAAGCTCCAACCTGAAATTATATTAAAAATTATTTCTATGGTCGATAGGGTTTAAATTTGCAGACGTGCTGGGGACTTAGAAGACATGTGGGACATCGGTTAAGAGTGTCTGAATAAATTCTATCTAGTAGTGGGAGTAGTTTAGACTGCCTCTTCACTGTGCTAGTTATCTTTATCATATTCGTCAGTGATGTACCACATTGTATGGCGTATGTTGTGGGCTGTGCAAATTAGGAGAGAGCTACTCAATGTCCTTATATGACGTTATAATTTACTCTTTGTCCTTGATAAATCAAAATGCCTGCAAGTCTTTTAAGGACCTTGTTTCGTGATTTCTTTTCTTTTTGATTGAAGGAAAATGAATGTGTATTACGACGACTAATCCTAGTCTTTTGCAGATTTGGAACGGTATGGATCCGTCTGCGTTCGACCTAAAAGACAATATTGTACCATCATCTGACGTCATTGAAATATCTTGGGAGGTTAGACAAGATCAACCTCCTTGTGGCACGCCCATCTCTATCTTCAAATAGTTGAACTTCCGCCTTTTGAATTCAACAAACGCAACAAACGTGAAGGAAAGTGAATGTGTATTTCGACGACTACTCCTAGACTTTTGCGGTTTTGGAACCGTAGGAATCCGTCTGCGTTCGACCGAGATGACAATTTGAGTACGACACCCTTGAAATATCTTGGGATGTTTCGGGAAGTTAGGGAATATCAACCTCTTTGTGACACGTCCGTCTCTATCTTTAGGTAGTTGGACTTCCGGCCTTTGTATTCAACAAACGCTTGTCACAGATATAGTAGCTAAAGCAGACCTCAGTGGGTGAACAAGTAGGACACAGAGTTTCGTTTGGGATTCTTAGTTCTCTGGATTATCGAATGTTCACAATATCCACTAAACAGTTCTATAAAACTTTGATTGTTCTATAGAACTTAGCTAAAGTTTAAAGGATAATATGGCTCATTGGTTTAATCGGTTTAATCAAACCCCTACCTATTGATCAGATAATACATGAATGATCAAGCCTGAGTCGTCTGCCTGACATTACACTCTGCTCAAAGAAACTACTGTGGAACGGAACAGACAGATGAGTTAGTTAGAACGAGATCTGCTTTGGTTAGGGATTATTAAAAGTAATAACTTCAGGTTCTTTCTTCAAAGGGTGGAAAATAGATCTAGTCACATGTGGAGGGTCTATATTCAATGATAAACGCATATATAACCCAAAATATCGAGGATACTGACATTAATAGGTGCAAGACAAATATGTTGGCCTGTGCTCCCATTCAATGAATTTTGTTGCACGAATGGAAGGGAAATGGTTTTCGACCTTCTCTTCGAATGACCTGCCCTCGCTGTCAATAGGAATAGATTTCTAGGAAAATACATTATAAGCAATATTGGAGAATTGTCTGGATCCAAACTCTATAAAGTATTTTGATCCAGCTTATAGCAAGATCTAATACCATATCAATATAATTTACATTGCTTCTAACTAGTGCTGTGGTCTTGTCAAAATGGACTCCTTGCGATTCTACTTGACTTTTAATTCGTAGTAAACTTGTACGATCACAGCAATAACATACTTATCGGTAGGTTAACAACATACGACGACGAGAACCATTCGAATGGTTCAATAGCAAGCTTGTTTGACAATTTTCATTTCCCCTTCACTGTGTACGAAATGAGATCATTTTGTTAGCTTTGTTTTCCACACTACTGTATATGACAAATTTCTATAATAAAATCAATTTAACAAATTTTATCACTCAATGTCTGAATATTGGTCATTGGTTTTTTGTGGGAAGATATTCGGCATTTGTCCAAATTATAGTATATGTATATTTTTTCAAAATACCATTTTCTTCTCCTCCATGTGTGGCGCTTTCGTGTTTTTGTTCTAAATTTAACGAAGAATAAAACACAAAGTAAAAAAAAAATGTTTTAAATTTATCATCGGTCGTTGGTTTGTATAATTTACATATGCATTTTATTTTGTATAAATATTTTTGTATTTTATTAGCTTTTTTTGGCTTTTTTTTGACGTTTACTTATGAGTACCCTACTTTCAATTAGGGCGAACTAATAAAGAATTATTGAATGTTATGTAACATTATAAAGGAACTTTTCTAAAATTGTTCAGTAAAAAAAAGGTTTATATTAAGGAAATCATATCATTTGTTTACATCTTGTTTGCAATATTGTTTAGGGCATTTGCTATTCGTTTTGACCCATTAAAATGACTTTGACTTGTTTATATTTATATTGTTTTTAACACTCAATATGTTTCTTGGAAGGACAGAAATAAATATTGTATTAAATACTTGCATAAATAAAGGCCAACATTCTTTCAAGTTCGAGTTGGCTCTGATGATATCATACCAAAAAAAAAAAAAAAAAAAATCAAGCATTTGTTAAGCAAAATTTGTTTTTTCAATTAAAATTTTTGTAAAGTCAAAGTTAATTAGTAATACATAATACTAGAACTAGAACCACATCCGGTTATCTATAACTTTGATAACTAGAAAAGAAATTCTTTTAAAATTTTCCAACTTTCAAATCCCTATATCTAATTACACTAGAAAAAAAAACTGACTTTAAAGATGTTAGATTTCAAAAAGTATCAAATTTTTTACTAACCACAACTTTATAGAGGTTAAGTTATAGAAGAAAGAAATCTATTTTAAAAACCTTGATGATATTAGATTTACCATTGAAAAGAATTCCTTGGGAAAATTCTTTTCTAAAACTAAAACCACTAAAGTAAACTCCAACTTAAAAGGATGTTAAAGAAAAAGAAAAAACAAATATTGAAATATTTATGTGGTTACACTTGAAGTTCGTTAGAGAATGTACTTGAAGCAATTGTATGAATATATTGTATATAATTTTCCAGTTTTCTGTAAATGCTGCAGTTGGTTACATACGAGATTGGAATGCAGTGATACCAGATACAAAGTGGATTGTTTTTCTCTATTCTTATTCTTATATTGTTTTTCGAAAAAAAAACCAACCAGTACACTGGTAGCAAGCAGTTGTATATTTTCTATAATATACAACAAAACAAACTGATGCTGGAGTTTCAATTTTCAACAGCTGAGGACGAAGAAGAAGAAGAAGGGCAAAGAACAGAAAACAATACAATGAAAATGTATATATTAAGTTGAAGAAATACAATTCACAGGAGTCGTGAGCTAAATGCAATTTTTTTATTTAAACAAGTATAAAATTATAAAAAAATCATCTTAAAAAAAATTACCATAAGTAACCAACACTCAGCATCCATTGTAGTTCTGGAATTTATATTCATAAATTATAAAAAAAAAGTATTAATGAACATGCATTAAAAGAAGGAAACCACAGCACAGATAAAAACTACAAAAAAACACCTTGTAATTGTTATATTTATATCGTTATAAATAAAATTACTATTAACCAAATCTATACTCAAGATCACTCGTTTGCATTCGGCCATTTGTTTTCATATACAGCTGCAAGATCATTATTTTTTGGTCTATGCTGCAAAAAGTGCTTTGCTTTTTCTTTAGAATGATTGCCCAATTTTTTAGATTTGTTTTATTTAAGCATGTTTTCCAAACTCAGCAAAAATTTTTGTTTAGAGCAGTTTTAACCTGTTAAGATCTCAAAAACCTTCTAACTGCGAGATCATTGCAATTGGAAAGTGTACGTCGAAATACGATAAATTAGATCATTAAATCAAAATCCATCGATTGATATCGCTTCCATAGCACATCTAAGAAATCACAATAGATCTAAAGGATCACAATAGATCTAAAGGATCACAATAGATCTAAGGGATCACAATAGATCTAAGAGATCATAATAGATCGAAGAGATTACAATAGATCTAAAAAATTTACATTGAATCTTAACCATCTTTGATTAGAGAAGTTATGACCTCTTAAGCTTAATTTTCCCTTCTAACTGTGAGATCATTGCAATTGGAAAGTGAACCTCGAAATACGATAAATTAGATCATTAGATCAATATCCAAACAGATGATTGATATCGCTTTCATAACACATCTTTCTTAGATGTGTTATCACAATTGTCCCTATTCTGCATTTCGATTATGTTTACGCATTCAGCTACGCAGCGATCTAACTAAAAACTGAATCGTAAGAAAAAGAAGAAGTAATTACAATTCGTTTTAATGCTTTACGATTGTGTGTATTCTGCATTACGATCTGTGGCGGAGAGTCAAATCGAAATGCAGAATACCAAAGTTGCCAAACGAAGAAAATTTCGATGCGAATTGAAGTGCAGAATAGGGGTGAATAGATCTAACAGATCACAATAGATCTAAGAGATTAAAACAGATCTAAAAGGTTGACATTGAATCTTAACAATCTTTGATTAGAGAAGTTACGACATGATAAGCTTAATTTTCTCTCAAAAACCTTCTAACTGTGAGATCATTATAATTGGAAAGTGAACCTCGATTGATTCGCTTTCATAACACATCTGAGATATCACAATAGATCTAAGGGATCACAATAGATCTAAGAGATCATAATAGATCTAAGAGTTTACAATAGATCTAAGAGATCACAATAGATCTCAGAGGAAAGCGTTATTTAGAAATATGGAATCTATGGAAGTGTATGGAATATCTGCATATTCTTTAAATAAGTTTTAGTAATTTTGACTTATCTTAGTTTTTGGAGATTCAAGTTGTTTCTGAATACTTAAAACCAGGATCTTACTGGTATTATTCGATTTATTGGTAAAAAGTATAAACTATTTGGCAGTGGGTCTTAACTATCTTTGATTAGGGAAGTATTGGTAGTTAAGCTTATGTTCTTCTCTCAAACCTGCGAGATCATTCCAATTTTTGAAAGTAAATGCAATAAATTAGATCTCAGAGAAGTGCGTTATTTAGATATATGGCATCGATGGAAGTGTATGGTATATCTGCATATTCTTTAAATCTGTTTTAGTGATTTTGATTTGTCTATTTTTTTTTTGGAGATCCAAGTTATTTCTGAATATTCAAAACTAGGATCGTACTGATAAGGATTCAAGCATTAATTTGACGAACAAGTGGATAGATTGGGTGCTCGATGATTTGTTAAGTAATTAAGTAGTCCTTTTCTCTCCTTTTGTGAAGATTCACATTCTTTCTTTGGAGGTCCCAAGAATTTGAAGAAGTTGTTTCTCCCTATCTAGGAAATGTAGAACAAACTTTGATATTAACATTGAGTGTTAATGTTCTTTATAGCTGAAGAACTTTGAAGATATTTCTCTCTAAATCTAAATTAGCACGCCAGGATACATAATCAAAAGATATATCATTACCTTATGTACATAGATGGTAATGCCAAGTATTCTGCCTGCAGTCAAAACATTCTGGCCGATGAAAATGTTTGCAGAGGAATTCCTTCTGTAACAGCTCAAAATTGGGGAGTATTTTTCTAGGAACAATTTTTCCCTGAATATGCAACTGGAACTATCGCAAATGAGTTTAAAGTTACTCATTTTTTCTCACAATGTTAGACTTTTCATTTGCTATGACATCAATTTTCCAAAACGAACATATCGTATCATATATCATATTGCAAATATCTTTACATCGTCTCTCGAAATGTTCGACTCTTCTTTTATAAAGTCACCACGAATTCCGAATCGAGCATGACCTAGAGAAGATATTTTCGGTATCGGAAAGTAATCTGTGTGATTTTACTTAATTCCTGAATGTGGAGTTTGATGATTAACGAATAAACAGATTTAGTTACGGGTTGGATGTTAAGACTTTACCTCAGATAAATGTTAAGAATTTACCTCAGATAAATCCGTTGAAACTTGCAAAAAGCTGCTATCTAGCGCGTGTTCCGTTGGGGACGGACATTGATAGAGGAAGTGAGTGATATCTTCTTGCTCTTCATCTTCTGCAGAAGTCGATTAAATTGTCTATCATTAATCCCCAAAAGACCAGTAATCCCAGCGATTGCGTTCCGTAGCTGTGCTCTAGAAATGTGTAGCATAGATTGTGAAATTTGTGAGTTATATAATGGCCACAAGATCTACGCCATTCTGGATTGCGCAACTTAGTGGAGTTTACTACGAATTGAGCGTTTGCATTTTGATAGCGGAATAAAAACGAAAGTACTCGTGTTCTTACATGCGAAGTACCAGTTTTCGAATGAGAATCTTTAATGGCATTACCAGCTATCTGTTGATGACCTGAGGTTCAGAACTCTTCTTTGTAGCGAAACATTGTAGAATGATTATAACAAAAACTGACTCAGTGATTGGGAACGACCCTCCACGGGCATGTTACCTTGATGAAAGATCCTCATCTTTGTGTTATCGCAATCCGGGGGAAATAGGTGCTACCAGTACATCTAGTCTGCCAAGACTATAAACTGGTAATGACATGGGGTCGAATCAGAGAACCACATTATCTGGTACCAAGGGAACCAGTAAACCGCAGAGTTTTGGACTTTTGCTTGTCCCAGTTATTGAAGAGGTCCCTTAGAGGTGTACGTGGTGGCTGTTGTTTAATCTCAAATTCCGGGGAAAATATTGTTAGTTAAAAGACTGATGCACTATAATGTCTATACAGAGGAGTGAATATGGTTTGGAAATGAGTTGGTGTTAAATGTATATGATACGGGATGAATGTAGGGGTATGCGGACCTTACCTACCCGTATACCTAGAGTGAGTGTTGTTATCTATGAGTGTGTTGTATGAATGTTTTGGCATTATGGAAGTTAATCAACGGGGTCAGAGATTAAATAGATCGAGTACTTGATCAATTTTGGAATATCAAAGATTAGGTTAGGATTTACTGCGAACACACAGAGATCCGTAATGAAACCTAGAGAGGTCTCCTTGAGACAGGCCAGAGCGGGACAGTCACATAGAAAGTGTGTGTATGACTGGGATACCGAAACAAATTCCTTTTATATTTGATCAAACATTGAAACATTTTGAAAAATACCAACTCAAGATTTTAAACATTCCTTAATTCAAACCATTATACAACATGTTTTCCTTCCAAACATATTAAAGATATTCAACACAATTCTCTCTACCAATAAACACAACATTAAGAACCAACAAACGGTCATGTCTTCTTGGCCAAGAAAGAAGTCGAAGTCAAGAATTAATAAGAACGTCTGTTAAATATAATTTTATTCTTATGTTGCTACAAGAAGAATAAGAAGAAACTTAACACCATAAAAAGTTGTCCAACTGCATTCCAATGTTTACATATGAGCTGTTGTTGGTTTCGTACGTGCATTATGTATGTTCTTCAATATGTATGATATTGCCTGGTTAGGGTCTTCGCATCTATACACAGTATCTCGTCTGTCTGTTTGTCATGTTTATTATATTACTACTACCTTTTTTTGTTGTATTTGCTTTTTAGCCTTATGTAGTTGTTGGATTTAGTTATTTTATCTTTTTTTTTTTTTTCTTGGCTTAGACTTCAGACCCAAACAAATACATTCAATATTTGTATGACTTTCTAGGCTTGGTTAATATATACATTTTCGTTCGTACAAATGCACTTCAATATGCTCTCTGTATAAAGTTATGCTCTTTTATGATTATGCTCTTGTTTGGTTGGACTTTTTTTTTTGTTTACATCTAGGTTTTTCTATATGTTTCGACTTTATTTTTAAAACGATTTTATTTTCGAGAGAGTGAATACTCTTTTTAAATTTTTTTAAAGTTGATTTTTAATTTGTATTTTGGACTCTCTATGTGGGAATTTTTATTATGATTGTAATGTTTTCACTTCACTAGTGCATTAAGTTTGTTAGCAACAACAACGTTAAGGCGCACGAAGTCAAATCGTGAAACGTTTCAATATTTTTATAAATAAATTAATAAAGAGAACAAAAAAAAAAAATTATGTTTTTGTATTCGATTATTAAGTAATAATATTGTTGAAAAGTAAATAATGTTTGAAAATATTGCAAAGCAAAATACAAACTTATTTTTTTAAATTACGGAAGTTATTGTTAAAGAAACGTCGTTTACTTAAAGAAATTTCTTTAAACATTGTGTCTACAATAACAAAACATTTGCAAAACTTTCCCGAGCAATATTGTAATCAGTTTGTTTTGAGTAAGTTTTTCTTATTTTGTTTAAACAAAAGAAACTGTTTTTATATAATTTATCAATGTTTTTAAATACAATAATACATATTTATTGCAACAACTTGTTTTGTTTTTAAATTTCTGTGCTACATTAAAGATAATAATATAAACGATAAAAGTTTTATAAATAAAACAAACAAATAACTTTAACAATGAAATAGTGGAATTAAAAAATAAACTTTAAAATAATTTTTTTAAAGAAAATTTGAAGATTAACTTTAAACAGTGAAAAATTGTGGACTTTGTGTGATATTTATTAACATATGGCAAATATAACTTAAAAAATTACAGTGTAATATGTAAATAATAAAACTTTTTTAATAAAGTCAAACGTTAAAATCACTAAATTGGCTACATTGCTTAGTAAACTTCATAACAGTGTTGCTAACCAATCTATTCGCTAAAAACAATCGAAATCATTTAAAGTTTAAATCGCTATGAAAAGAAAATGTAATAACAGTAATGCTAACTGCCTCATCTACCACTTTTTTTTTTCTTAATTTATAAGTAAATTGATTTTTATAAATAATTACTTGACAAAATGGAAATATGTAGTTTATTTTTGCTGCTGTATACTGCCAGCAGAAGTTGACATCATTGGTTTATTAAATTCCCTATCTCTCTTTCTTTCTTATGAAAACAGTGTTGCCAAAAAAGTTTAATAATTAAACGCCTGAAAATGTAATATAACAATTTAAAAAATCTTTAGGTTGGACTATAGACTAGACTATATACTAGACTATAGACTAGACTATAGACTAGACTATAGACTAGACTATAGACTAGACTATAGACTAGACTATAGACTAGACTTAGACTAGACTATAGACTAGACTATAGACTAGACTATAGACTAGACTATAGACTAGACTATAGACTAGACTAGACTATAGACTAGACTATAGACTAGACTATAGACTAGACTATAGACTAGACTATAGACTAGACTATAGACTAGACTATAGACTAGACTATAGACTAGACTATAGACTAGACTATAGACTAGACTATAGACTAGACTATAGACTAGACTATAGACTAGACTATAGACTAGACTATAGACTAGACTATAGACTAGACTATAGACTAGACTATAGACTAGACTAGACTAGACTATAGACTAGACTATAGACTAGACTATAGACTAGACTATAGACTAGACTATAGACTAGACTATAGACTAGACTATAGACTAGACTATAGACTAGACTATAGACTAGACTATAGACTAGACTATAGACTAGACTATAGACTAGACTATAGACTAGACTATAGACTAGACTATAGACTAGACTATAGACTAGACTATAGACTAGACTATAGACTAGACTATAGACTAGACTATAGACTAGACTATAGACTAGACTATAGACTAGACTATAGACTAGACTATAGACTAGATAGACTAGACTATAGACTAGACTATAGACTAGACTATAGACTAGACTATAGACTAGACTATAGACTAGACTATAGACTAGACTATAGACTAGACTATAGACTAGACTATAGACTAGACTATAGACTAGACTATAGACTAGACTATAGAGTAGACTATAGACTAGACTATAGACTAGACTATAGAGTAGACTATAGACTAGACTATAGACTAGACTATACTATAGACTAGACTATAGAGTAGACTATAGACTAGACTATAGACTAGACTATAGACTAGACTATAGACTAGACTATAGACTAGACTATAGACTAGACTATAGACTATGACTAGACTATAGACTAGACTATAGACTAGACTATAGACTAGACTATAGACTAGACTATAGACTAGACTATAGACTAGACTATAGACTAGACTATAGACTAGACTATAGACTAGACTATAGACTAGACTATAGACTAGACTATAGACTAGACTATAGACTAGACTATAGACTAGACTAGACTATAGACTAGACTATAGACTAGACTATAGACTAGACTATAGACTAGACTAGACTAGACTAGACTATAGACTAGACTAGACTAGACTATAGACTAGACTAGACTAGACTATAGACTAGACTATAGGCTAGACTATAGGCTAGACTAGACTATAGGCTAGACTAGACTTTAGACTAGACTATGGACTAGACAATAGACGAGACTATAGACTAGACTGTAGACAAAAAATTTCACTTCTAATGGGAATAGGGTCGAATATTTGACACTGCTCATTCCTGAGCTATACAATTCCCGTGATAATTTCGGTTAATAATTCAAAATTTAACTTACCGGCTGGTTTCTTTCTCAGTGTTGAAAATTTAAAAGTTAACATGTTTAAACATTTCTGTTTTATTTGGAAATGTTGACAACACTTTTTAGTATAAAGTGATCACTTCCTCTAAATATATAAATGTGGATGAGGTGAATTTATACATGGTGACTTCATTTCAACAGCTGATTTGTTTTCAACATGAACTCTGTTACTGAGGTTGACAAACTCTTTGTATAAAAAAATTTTCTTACAACTGAAGTTGTCAAATGAATTCGCCAGTAAGATCATCTTATAATAGATACGCATACAAAATGTTGCCATAATTTGAAATATAATCCAATCTAAAACCAACATGCTTTTAAACTTTTGTCTGTTTGAGGCGCGATTGAGGGCTAAAATTTTGACTTAAAAAAACTCTGACTTCTAGTTCCTAAAATTTTAAAGGAAAACTTTTCTATGTGGGTACAATGAAGGGACATTTCCATGCTATTATTCGATATAGAACCATTAGTAAACTTCTTAAATAAATATTTCTAGTTTTTTTCTCTTCATTTCGTTGATCGATAGGTAGAATAACTGGGGAAGATTACAACATTCGAGTAGCTTTTTTACTAGTCTATGGAAAAAGGTACTTAATATATTCTGCATGTATAGCGATATTTTTCGTTTTAAAAAAGCACTGAAAAAGTACAATGGTATTGAATTTTCCATGCCTGACTCTGAGCTTAAATCAGAAAAGCAAAAATGAGCTCATACTGTAATATTATACTCTTATATATTTATATTTGTAGAAAAATGTTTAAATTGTAAACAAATAAATTTTCCGGAATCCCTTCTCCTCAAAACTGGGTTTTTTTCCAATCAATTATCAATAAATGCACAACAAATAACACATAAATATGTATATTACGCATATGCAGACATACATTTATACATACACAAATATTTTCAAGTATATCAGCGATAAATATTTTTATATAAATACAATAAAAAACCACAAATATTCAAGATTAAAATTTAAAGCAAAAAGTACTATTACTGGTACTATTTTAAGCACTTTAACACCAAGACTTTAAACGCCTATAAATGTAAAACAAAATGATTTATTTAATAAAAATGCTCAGCAGAAGTTTTTGGAACTAAGGAAATCTGATTTACAGTATTTAATAAAGAATTTAGCTTAAGGAGATTTAAGCCAAAAAGTACCATCTTTTAAAGCTTTTAACCCCGATATTCCCTTTCGCAGTACAGCATTAACGCTTTATATTACATACTTTTATTAAAAGTCTCTCTTTATAATCTTTGCACAACAACAACATGCCAGTTATACATATATGAATATACAACTGCATAAACTCCAAAAGCCCATAGCTGTGCATTGAACCTCTTTAAAACATTTTTTTTCAACTTCCCATTGATGTTTTTTATTTTCCTCATTTATATTTTACCCGACGAAATGTATGACGGGGGCTTCTATAATCATATAGTCATTTCTTTCTAACTTAACTCGAAGTTTTACAAATACGAGTAAATTGTACTCGTATTAATACTCCTCTTGGACTTTTTACTACTCTCGTACTTTACTATACATAGTTGGGAAATAATTTTGTATTTTTTGTAATTTTTTTTTTATTCAAGTTGTTGAATTGCACTTAATGTTTCATGTTGTATGTGTGTAGCTGACTGAATAAAAAAACTCTGACAGACTGAATAGTTGTCGCTTGGTTGGGTTTGTCAAAAAGAAGAAAATGGTTGCCATATTGGGGGTTTAACTTTAATTTCAATGAACTAGTTTAAGAGAGAATTATAAAAAATGGAAATTTTTCCCATGATTCTATTGATCTTGTTATAAATTCAGTGTATAAAGATCATTTTTTCACTTACTCTTTCAAAACTTGCTTCTAGGTTTAGACGTTTTGGACCGATTTTATACATTACCATACAATACCAAACTTTTCAGAGATTGTTAGTACAATAATCGTGTGCATAATACCTTTTAGGATCTATCTGGTATTAAATACAAGGATATTCGGATCGAGAAATTTATATACACAGTTATAAACTTTTTGATCGAGGAGCCGATAAGTAAACTCTTCGGGATCTTCTGATTTATTTTGATTCTTGATTTGAGAGTTTAATCTGCCGGCTTTGTAATGTATATGGACTGTGATCATTTCTTGATCGCTAGCTGATCTGATGCAAAATTCAAAATGATAAATTATTGACCAAGATGGTAATAAGTTGTACAACAAATCGTTGCTGCAAGTTTATTTACGGATAAATTTTGGTCTTTCATATATAAGATCGAAATATTCGACCGGGATTTCAGATTTCTTTTTGGAAGAATAACGCTTTTAAAATGCTTGCTTAGAGCCATCAGTCCATAAAACTTCATGAGGAGTTAGTTGCCGGAGAAGTTGGCTTTATGTTGTAGGTCTGAGGAAAGCAGAAGGTTCATATTCTTCGGAATTTCTCCAGATTTCTTTTCATAATAAAAACTTTCCAATACGACTACAATATAAAGTCGATGGGCAAAGTTGGTAGCAATTGCCTTAATCATTAGATCAACTGGTCATCAGTTGATCATGAAGACAAACATTAGTTCCAAAATCTCAAAGATTTTATCAAACGATAAGCTTTACACAAACAATTGAATCATATCGAGTTGATCACACTGATATCATTAGTGTTGATTACTACTTATCTTTATTAAAAGGAGATCCACGAATGGATCATGAAGGCTTCAATCAGATGTAGATCCAACATTGCCTATAACACATTAATTTGGCTGTTTGATTTGTTCTTTGTAAACCTTTATACAACTCTATTGAAACATGGGATCCTAAGAAGAATTAGTACAATAACTGCTTCGTGAGGGCTTGGAGCGGTTGTCGATAAGACATATCATATATGTCCGGGTCCGGGTCCGGAAGTACATGCAGTGATATTCAAATATCGATTACATGATTTCAAGTAGTTTACTGTTGATTATAATGAGGTTCGCTTATTTACCGCTATGGTCCCAGATTTGTCAGAATCAGATTTCTTTTTACTTTTATTCCCATTACCAAGATCGTTTTTATACTCCATCCAGCCCCTTTTAATTGGAACCAAATTTTTAAAGAAACATTTAAATTTCTTGGCAGATATTTAAAATGAAATCTGTAACATGGTTATAACTAAAATATGGCATCTTACAATGCAGTTGGGGTTTAGCCTAGCATGGGTTATGTTGTAGTTGTTGTTGATGCTGTCAATGTATGCATTTTCAGTTTGTTTTTTCATCGTTTTGTTTTAGTTTTTTTCTCCCATTTGAGTCTTGTTTGACAGCATTCCATTGAAACTTTCTCACAGTTTTAAAAGTCGATGCTGCTGTTGCTGCCATTCCTCTTGTTGTTGTTATTATTATTATTATTGGTGTTGTATTCATTGTGAATTGCATTCACTCCTCGCCGTTGTCGATGGCAAAACATAAGAAAAACCCCAATCCAAAGATGCTGTTGCATTGGGATGTAAAGTTTTGTAAGATACAAAAATGAAGTGAAATACATAAAAAAACAATCTAAAAAAAAGAAAAACGTTGATTGCTTTGGTTTCCATGTAACTTCAAGCCATAATGTTTTAAAAGCGGCACAAAGTCAGCATTAAAGCTACAGCAACAACAAAATGAAACCATTATAAGATGCCTGTATATGGGTATGGTTTGGTTTTCGTTTGGTTCGGTTCGTTTCACTTTGGGGCTGTTTAAATGCTTTTGCTTGTTGGCTATTTGCAGCAGTTTCATATGAAAATGTTTACAATCTCCTTTTTGGCTTTAACCATGTTGTGCTTGTTGGCTAGGACGTGTTCAAAAAAAAAAAAGTTTGCAGCGGCTGCATTAAATAAAGTAAAAAATAAATAAATAAATAAAAATTAAAAAACTTCAAAAGAGACCACCACCATTTATGTTGTTGCTAAACCTAAAGCCCCAGCCAGTCAATAACAGCATAGCTTAGTTGGACTGCTGTTGTTGTTGTTTTTATTACTGTCATAAGATAATGCTTAAGGCTTGGTTCTTGTCTCTTGTTGCTTGGGTCGTTCTTGTTGTTGTTGTGATAAAAAGCAGCAACTAAACTTTTTCACTAATGATTTGTGGGAAAAGTATCTGGAAAATCGGCTCAGTAATTAAAAACTAAAATTAATTCTTTTGTAGCAATGTAAAAAATTGTTATTTTTAGAAAATTCCTTTTTCCTTTAACAGAAGAGGAATTCTTCTAACCCTTATGTTCTGGGCAAGTTTTATTCGTAGAAGGGCTATATAAAAAATCTCAAAATCCCAGTGTCTTGCACATTCAATTTAAAAATCCTTTTGGGACCTAATTATTCCCGTAAAGTCAAAATTTTTATCAGACCTTCAAAGTCCAATTTTACCATCCGGAACAGTTCTTGGTGTCGATGTTTTTTTAGTCGTTTCTATCCAGCTGTAGTCTAGTCTATAGTCTAGTCTATAGTCTAGTCTATAGTCTAGTCTATAGTCTAGTCTATAGTCTAGTCTATAGTCTAGTCTATAGTCTAGTCTATAGTCTAGTCTATAGTCTAGTCTATAGTCTAGTCTAGTCTAGTCTATAGTCTAGTCTATAGTCTAGTCTATAGTCTAGTCTAGTCTATAGTCTAGTCTATAGTCTAGTCTAGTCTATAGTCTAGTCTATAGTCTAGTCTAGTCTATAGTCTAGTCTATAGTCTAGTCTATAGTCTAGTCTATAGTCTAGTCTATAGTCTAGTCTATAGTCTAGTCTATAGTCTAGTCTAGTCTAGTCTATAGTCTAGTCTATAGTCTAGTCTATAGTCTAGTCTATAGTCTAGTCTATAGTCTAGTCTATAGTCTAGTCTAGTCTATAGTCTTAGTCTATAGTCTAGTCTATAGTCATAGTCTATAGTCTAGGCTATAGTCTAAGTCTATATAGTCTAGGCTAATAGCTAGTCTATAGTTAGTACATAGTCTTTCTATAGTCTAGTCTGATAGCATAGTCTATAGTCCTATCTATAGTCCTAGTCTATAGTCTAGTCTATAGTCCTGTCTATAGTCTAGTCTATAGTCTAGTCTATATCGAGTCTATAGTCTATCTAGTCTATAGTCTAGTCTATAGTCTAGTCCTAAGTCTAGTCCTTAGTCTAGTCCTATAGCTATTACTATAGTCTAGTCTATAGTCTAGTCTAAAAATAGAGTCTATCTATAGTCCCAGTCTATAGTCTAGTCCTAGTCTTGTCTAGTCTATAGTCTAGTCTATATCAGTCTAATAGTCTAGTCTATAGTCTGAGTCTATAGTCTAGTCTATGTCTAGTCGATAGTCTAGTCTATAGTCTAGTCTATAGTCTAAGTCTATAGTCGCTATTCTATAGTCTAGGTCTAAAATAGTCTAGTCTATAGTGTCTAGTCTATAGTCTAGTCTATAGTCTAGTCTATAGTCTAGTTAGTCTAATAGTCTAGAGTTATCTAGCTTATAGTCCTAAGTCTAGTCTATAGTCTAGTCTATAGTCTAGTCTATAGTCTAGTCTATAGTCTAGTCTATAGTCTAGTCTATAGTCTAGTCTATAGTCTAGTCTATAGTCTAGTCTATAGTCTAGTCTATAGTCTAGTCTATAGTCTAGTCTATAGTCTAGTCTATAGTAGTCTATAGTCTAGTCTATAGTCTAGTCTATAGTCTAGTCTATAGTCTAGTCTATAGTCTAGTCTATAGTCTAGTCTATAGTCTAGTCTATAGTCTAGTCTATAGTCTAGTCTATAGTCTAGTCTATAGTCTAGTCTATAGTCTAGTCTATAGTCTAGTCTATAGTCTAGTCTATAGTCTAGTCTTAGTCTAGTCTAAGTCTAGTCTATAGTCTAGTCTATAGTCTAGTCTATAGTCTAGTCTATAGTCTAGTCTATAGTCTAGTCTATAGTCTAGTCTATAGTCTAGTCTATAGTCTAGTCTATAGTCTAGTCTATAGTCTAGTCTATAGTCTAGTCTATAGTCTAGTCTATAGTCTAGTCTATAGTCTAGTCTATAGTCTAGTCTATAGTCTAGTCTAGTCTATAGTCTAGTCTAGTCTAGTCTATAGTCTAGTCTAGTCTATAGTCTAGTCTATAGTCTCTAGTCTATAGTCTAGTCTAGTCTATAGTCTAGTCTAGTCTATAGTCTAGTCTAGTCTAGTCTATAGTCTAGTCTAGTCTATAGTCTAGTCTAGTCTAGTCTATAGTCTAGTCTAGTCTATAGTCTAGTCTAGTCTATAGTCTAGTCTAGTCTATAGTCTAGTCTAGTCTATAGTCTAGTCTATAGTCTAGTCTATAGTCTAGTCTATAGTCTAGTCTATAGTCTAGTCTATAGTCTAGTCTATAGTCTAGTCTATAGTCTAGTCTATAGTCTAGTCTATAGTCTAGTCTATAGTCTAGTCTATAGTCTAGTCTATAGTCTACTCTATAGTCTAGTCTATAGTCTAGTCTATAGTCTAGTCTATAGTCTAGTCTATAGTCTAGTCTATAGTCTAGTCTATAGTCTAGTCTAGTCTAGTCTATAGTCTAGTCTATAGTCTAGTCTATAGTCTAGTCTATAGTCTAGTCTATAGTCTAGTCTATAGTCTAGTCTATAGTCTAGTCTATAGTCTAGTCTAGTCTATAGTCTAGTCTAGTCTATAGTCTAGTCTAGTCTATAGTCTAGTCTATAGTCTAGTCTATAGTCTAGTCTATAGTCTAGTCTATAGTCTAGTCTATAGTCTAGTCTATAGTCTAGTCTATAGTCTAGTCTATAGTCTAGTCTAGTCTATAGTCTAGTCTATAGTCTAGTCTATAGTCTAGTCTATAGTCTAGTCTATAGTCTAGTCTATAGTCTAGTCTATAGTCTAATCAATTGTTTAGTCTATAGTCCAGTCTATTGTATATTTTCCGCTTTCCAAGTGATCGAATAAACTTCCAAATTATTTTTAAAATTGCTGCCGCATTGCTCTGAATTATTTTTCCAAATCCAAATTTTTGTTCTTCGTATATTGTTGTTGTTGCCATATAAATAACAATTGTTAGACTTTGTACATTTTACTTAGTCTTGGTGCAAAGTGAGTGGGTTTTAGATTAAATCGTGGTCTTTTGTTTCTTTGTGGTTGTTGCTGTTGTTGTCGTTCTTTGTATTTCTTATTATGGGAACAAGAACTTGAAAAACAACATTAAATCGAGCTTTGGAATGTTTGTGAAAAAAATACATACATACGTACTATATATAATAATAATTACTTTAACAAACCATAACAGCAACAAACAACAACAATAAGAACAAACCCAAAATAACCACAAGAATCTGTATACATATAGTAAATAAGAAAATATCGGTGATACAGTGATGTCAACTTAACTAAAAAAGGAAGATATTAAATATCATTGAGATAAAACTTTGAGAAACCTTTGAGGATAGGAACAGGCTCTTTAGTTTTCAAATATTTTAATATTTGTTTTAGGGATTTTGAATAATATAAAATATTGAGATAATGCCTGTCAAGATCGCAGTGTAAGCAAAATAAAGAGAAAGAGAATAAATTAAAACAAAACTGAAATGTCATGTAAAATGTAATTAAAATTCTAACAACAACTTGTAGTTGTTATTGTTGTTCTATTTGTATTGAAAACAAAACCACATAAATAGAATTGAACTATTGATTATTTCAATTGAAAACAACAACAACAAAAATACCTATAAATTCTTACGAGTTTAGTTTGAAAAGTTACTTTTCATAGCATTTATTTGAAAAGTATTTAAAAAATTTCGATGTTAAGTTGAAATTAATCAAGCTTAACGCTTATACTCGTTATATTTTGTATTATACACAACTGATTTGATTTTTTTCGAAATGGTCAATTTCGGAACATATTCTGTGAAAGGGTGTCGACATGGAGTCGACATTCATTTTTAAAGCTTCCTTATCAAAATGTATTTGAAATGTACTAGATTTCTTCTTTGTTAACGAAAGTCATCAGCTCAGAAAGAAAAGTTATTATCATTTTTACACGATCATGTCTGCGATCATTTGGCCCCTGGGTTCAAAATTCAACTTGTAAGCAGATCTTGACCTATTAAGTATATGTTTGATCTATTATAGGTGAGAATGTTTGAATATTTTCTGTTCGAAATTTTTCGATTGCCTTCGTTAATTGAAAATAATTCAATATTTTATTTGCATTTGTGAGAATCTGAAAAAATAGATCAACAAATATGTAGTTCTATAAACATTTTCAGTTTGTTATTGTAAATAAACTGCACATTCTTGGAATAAAATTATAACAATTTAAATAAATTTATTTATATGTTGAAATTCATTTATTATTTAAAGTTAAATATCAGTATGATTAATATATATGCACACCAGATTAAAGCAAATAAAACAGGGAACTAGAGAGGGAATACGTACAATCAGTGTCTGGACCATAACAATATGATAATAATAAAATGATGACTAAATAATTGTTATTTATTTAAATAAATAATTAAAATGCATTACACAAATGCGAGAGAAATCAATGGTAAAGAAATTCCTCTTAGAAATTAAATAACATTTAGATAAATTTGCTAATCATTAAATAATCATTAAGTTTTTATGTTTAAAATTCTTGTAAAATTTTATATTGTTGTTTTATCTACAAAAAGAAACTAAAATTTTTCTTTCTAATAATCATCCCCATTTTAAGTGTGATAGGTTATTAAAAACTCATTCATTTACTCTCTTATCTCAGAGTTACTTGTCATTTTGGCAAATACTCTTTGTAAAATGTCAAACTACATGTTTGTATTTAGTATATAGTATATGTAGTAGTAGACATACTATAATAGTGGTTTTTATTGTTAATTTACAAAAAAAAAATATGTACTTTAGCATTAAAAAACAATCAACTAAAATAATTGTATGTATTCATCATACATTCATAACAAATTACTCTCTTTACTCCTGTTACTACTCACTTGTAATATGCTTATTTTACTCTCCTCTCTGACCCTCTCGGAAAAATTTTCTTAATGGCAGATGTTTGTTTTTTTAGTTGTTTGTAAAGTGTGTAAAAAATGTGTTTTTTTAAAAGGAAAATAATGCCAGATCTTTAGATTGGTGAAAAAAAATGGGAAATTTGGGAATTGCAAAAGAATCAATACAGAAGTAGTTCGTTAACTGGTTCTTGGGGGTAGATAAAGGTTGTAGTTATATTAATTTTTTTTTACAAAAGTGTTTAATTACTTTAAGTTTTCCTGATCCAGGAGGTACATATGATAATGTTTAGAGTATCTAAAACTTTTTGCTTAATGACGTCAGTTTTTAATTTTTGTTTTTTAAATTATTGTTTAATTAGTTTTTTTTGCACTATCTTATCTTATGCAATACCTGTTGCTTTTTTAAAATTACTAACAGTTTTTGCTAATTTTTTTTTTTTACCTTGAAATTTTTATTTGAAGTGGGTGTTTTTTTCAATATTATAAAATTCTTTGTAAATATTATTATTCAATTGGAATTTTAATTAGAAATTTCCTAATTTAGACATTAACTAAGTGAGAATGATTTAAACACTTTAAATTAAATTTAAAGTATTTCAAAGAGAACTGATGATAAATAGTACTTAATTTTAATAATAAAAGTACTTTTTTGTAAATTAATAGTACAAAGTGATTAGAAAACGAAATAAAGTTAGGTTAGGTGAGCAGATTGTTGGTTTCATCATATTGATCTCTTTGTGATATTTTAAAGTATCGGCTTATTAGTACTATTCTATGTAATTAGTCTGATTCCCCTCCAAACTATTTTGTTTCAAGTTTATCTTTCAATGATCTCTTCGGATAAAACCGTAAAGTCGTACAGCAAATGGCTGCCTAGTGTACCTAAAAACCTATGTTCTACTAGGACCAGATATTGACAGAATAAGAGGGTAACAGACATCGTTTTTATCAAAGTTTCTAAGCTTCTACACAAGTTGTTTCTCTGAAGATTCCATCCTCTGTTAGGAAGCCCAAAAGCCCAGTGTTTCGAAGCTTAGCTCTCGGAATATATAAGAAGGATTACGATCGTAGTGTATATCGATCACATGATCTTCGCCATTGTACTGGTCTTCTCAGCAGTCCACTAGATTGCAACTGAATCCATCATATTGATGGACTGTAAATAGAAAGTGTTAGAGCATTAGTACACCTCGTTATAATTACTTCGGTTCCTATTTAAACTTTTTTGTTGCAAGTTTTTCTCTCGGATGATCACCTTAAGTTGTACAGCAAATGGTTATCTAGCTATGCTCCGCTAAGGTCGGTCATTGACAGACGACGTGGGTATTATTCTCATTGTTATGACAGCTTCTGTGGAAGTCATTCTCGGAAGATTCAAGACTTGTGGCCAGTAACCACTGTAATTGTGTTTCGTAGCTGAGCTCTCGGAATATACGTAAATATATGAAGGCTTGCGATCGTAGTTCATTGTATAAGAGCCACATGATCTTCGTCATTATACAGTTCGTCACATGTAACGCAAACTATTATCCTCGTCTGACCACCTATATTGAGTCATCATATTGATCCCTTTGTGATACTGCAAATAGAAAGGGTCAGAGCTTTAGTATAACTCGATTTACTTACTGCGGTTCTCCAAACTTTTTTTTCTTTCGTATAATTAGCCCACGAGGTCTTTGGACAGTGAACTCGGCAATTGCGTTTTGTAGCTGAGTTCTCGAAAGATATATCGACTACATAATCTTCGCTAGTCTTGTCTGGACATCTAGATTGGACATGATCGTGGAGTTTATCACGTATTGAGCGTAGCTGTAGAAAGACTAAAGACAAAGCTATCCGTCTCTTGCTAGTGAAGTACTAGTCTTCGCAAGATAATTCGCAATGGTGTGCCTTACAGTCCTGCTGTAGTATATTTGTTAATAGATGTCCTGAATTCAAGCACATTTGATGTTTTATAACTACCAAAGATAGTCTTTACGACAGCTTTACTGTCAGTATATATCCGCATATCAAAGACGTATACTCGGTGGAATCTAAGCCAATTGGCAGCCCGTTTTATGTGTGATAGTTCTGCCTGCAGAACGCAATATAGAAGCTATCACTCACTCCATCCATCTTTTGTTTTAGAGCCATTAGTGTAAGTTTTATACGATCCATCACTGAGGATAAAATCTATCTCATATGGGTAGTAATGGATCAATACGGAGATATTTTTATCTAAGAAAAGGTGCTATAGTCAATACTGTCCAGAGTTGAGATCGCAGAGTTGAGAGCAACTTTTTGACACATTAGATCAATGGATAGCCAATTTATCATGACAAGAAGAGTCATATATGAAGTAGTACAACTTTTCGAATTAGATCTTTAATTACATACATATGTAAACTTAATGATGTTTTGCTCTCTAATTTGAATAGATATCGTTGTACCTTAAGATTATTGAGTCTTAAAGAACTTTTGTTCTTGGGGAAGTGTTTTATTCCTATTAAAAAGTCATTATAGTAGTAAACAACTTATTTTTCTATAATCTGGCTACCTTAAATTAATGTCTCTGGTCTAGAATCTATAAGCTACTAGGGGATGGAAATGGAAAAAAATTCAACAAATATATAACTACATAGATATGCATCTAATTTATGCACTCTCTACGTTTCTCTATATTTCGTTTATCATTTCTCTCTCTTTCTCCCAGCGTTATTTTAGTTAACTCTCGTTGTATATATATACACGATTTTCTAAAGACTTCCCTTAATTGTAGACAATTTTTTCCCATTGAAACTCATTCGTTAAATAGAATCTCTCGGTGAACGACGTATTTATAGTAAAAGTATTAAAGTAAACTAAGACGGGTTTTAATACTATTAAATTTTTGTATAAAATCAAACAAAGAAATTCTCTAACAAAATGTTAATATTATAATAATATTAAAGAAAATAATAACATATAATAACAATTAATAAAAATTGTTTAAATAAAGGTAAAGAAAATTTATCAACAAAAAATGTTATAAATGAAAAGATAACATACAATTTTTAACAACATTTAAGGGTGTTTCAATATCAAAAAATGGCCAGTATCTAACTACGAGTGCTCATGTTGGTCTCATAAAGTAAAAAAAAAGAAAAATTTATTTTTATTTGAAAAATTTTACAAAAAAAAAGACCTCCTCAGGGTTTAAAAAATATTTAAAATTATAAAATTTTAAAATCTTTAAAATGCGTTAAATTTTGAATAAAATTTTTTTTGGTTAAAATTTTATTTAATAATTTTATTAAAATTAATTTTTCTAAAAAAAAACGTAGTAAAAAATCTAATTCTAAAACGTAGCTAAAAACGAAAAAAATTACACATACGCAGCAGTCTGTTTTTTAAATTTAAAAAAAATCAATATTTTATTTGATTTCTAAAGTGTGAGAGAAGTGCGTTGGTATACCCATTTTATAATATCCTTAACATTATTAGAAAAATGGTGTTTTTCTACCCAAACTCTTATGAAAACAACAATATTGTGCTCTCTGTATTTTAAAAAGAGAGCAAAGAAAGTTTGCTGTGATAAAGCAAAATTTTGTGAAAACTTTCAAAAGCAAATATGTTAAATAAAAGCTGTGTGCAAAATTATTAAAAAAAATAATTAAAATTTCCGTTTGTAAAATTGTTTATTATTAAATAATGTATTTTTCAAGTAAATTCTTGGAAACTTTTTTTAAAACCATCGATAAGATAAATATGAAATCAATAATATTTGCTCTACAAGTGTTTATACGAAAGCAATTAATATTTCTTGATAACATTTCACAGTGATTGGCAAAATGTTTCAATATTATTTAGAGTATTCCAGAAATGAAGAATATGTGAAACAGATCGGTTTACTTTAACGGGTTCCTAAGTGTTTCATTATAATTTGGAATATTTTAGAAGCGTGATAAATGTCAAATACAACGTTTGAATGTAGACATCGTTATATTTCTTTTGATAACATTTCACAGTGATTTACTAAACACTTCAATATAATTTTAAATATTTCACAAGCGGGGAGTAATAAAAAATCTAATTTAAAGTTTCCTACATAAGTTATATAGATTCAAAATACTAATTTTATATCTGGATAACATTTCACAGTGATTTACTAAATGTTTTGGAATAAATTAGAATTTTACAGAAGCGAGTAGAATGGTCGAAACATATCGGTTGAATATCTAAATTTTATTTTGGTAAATTCAAATATAGACCGGCGGACATTGTCAAATCAATCAATATTTCTTGATAACATTTCACAGTGATCTGCTAAATTTTCCAATATAATTTCAAATATTCCAGCAGTTAGAAGAATGTCAAACATATCATAGTTTACTATAGATGTCTGTAAAATGTTTGACAGATTCAAAAATGATAATTTCATTTCTAGATAACATTTCTCAGTGATTAGCTAAATGTTTCAAAACAATTCTAGCAGCAAGTAGAACTTCAAAACAGATCCTTTGAGCCTAGAGGTTATTAAGTTTTATTAGTAGATTAAAAAACTTAATATTTCATTAGACTGTCGGATATTTGTCAAATCATTCAATATTTCATGATAACATTTCATAGTGATTTACTAAATGGTTCAATACAAATACGAATATTCAAGCAGCGAGAAGTATCAGTTTACTATAGAAGTCTTTGAAATAAATGTTAAAATTCTTAATTTCTGGATAACATTTTACAGTGATTTGCTTAACGATTCCTGCATAATTTGGAATATTAAACTGCAACTCGGGTTATTAAAATTCTGCCGGCACGGGTTGGAAGTAGTTCAAAATAATTATTTTTGGTAAAGTTTTACAGTAATTTGCTTAATGTTTCAATACAGTTTAAAATATGTTTTCGTTAAATCGCTACTGTAGCCTATTGATGTCTAGAATGTTCGAAGTTGACATGTCAGATTATACTTGTTATTAAAAGACGGCGGTGAAAAATTTAAACCTGCCGGCTAACAGCTGTGTAGTTTGAAAGTATTGTAGATTCGGTCAGACGTACACATACAAGAGTTTGGGATAGCCAGATCATCCTTTCATCACAAGCCCGCTCATTGCGGGTTATAAGGGAGAACGCCTGATAGCTGTTCCAAAAAGACGCTGCCAGACGGGGGGAAGTTAATTCTTAGTTTCGAGCTCAATACTGACTTGTCAGGAACAGTTAGCCCAAGTTTTTACCTCCAGTATAGCTGTACATACGACTGTGGCTAAATATCTCTCATAATTTATCGTCCGGGCTTTCAAATCTAACAAATTAACTTAGAATATTATCTAGCGGATCAAATAAAATCTATTAACTACTTTTTAGCTGGGGTCAAAGGTCATATTGTCTCTCAATTTGTATGAAATACTTTTTAAATATTATTGCTCATTTCTGTAGAACTTTTCCAGATTGTTTTTAAACGGAAATTGTCTATTAAACTTATTGTAGTTATAATTTTCCAAAAATAGAATGACTCTTTTAACGTAATTGTTTTCTGAGTAAATAGAAAAATCTTATCTTTTAGATAATGTTTTGAGTGCATTTTTATTCACAAATATTTCTGGGAAATATGATAATGCATATTTAAAAAAAAAACTATTTCAACATAAAGTCGAGTTACTTTTTAAACGATATTCTGAAAGTGAAATAGATAAAATAATTTATATAATTAAAAAAAGATTATTACAAATATATTGTAAACTAGATAATGATTCGAAACATCTACGATATTCTTTTTCATATATTTACTTAATCTAAATTAATCAAGATAAGAATGCTAAAAGATCATTAACCTTAGTATTGTTATGGCCACATAAATTATCTATAATTACACCTGCTTACATTGTGATAAGAATATTTTATCTTATCTCTACTATCCTGTATCCTTATACTTACAAGTATTTTTCTTTCTTTTCTATCATTACAGTTCAAATACCAAACAGTTGTAATAACGTTTCGTGAAAACCATACGCAAGAAGTTAATAATAACGAACAAAATGGCCGGAGAACTATTAGCACGACCAATAAGACCGCTTGAAAGCGGTTATTGGTTTCCTGCCAATCCAAATGATTTCTACAAGTCCATACAACTTAAAGCGGAACAATATCTATTACGTGACGAAACCGATAATAATACCCACAGTGAACAATTGCAAGCGGTGTGTAAACCACGTTATGCCATGAGCGAAATATTCCATAGGGAAGATGAACGTCTTAAAACGTTCAATACTTGGCCAGTGGAGTGGTTGGATAAGAAGGAATTGGCCATGTCGGGCATGTTCTACATGGGCGAGGGTGATAAGACAAAGTGTTATTTTTGTGAAGTGGAAATTGGTCGCTGGGAACCTGAGGATCAACCTGTACCTGAACATCTGCGCTGGTCGCCAAATTGTCCTCTTTTGAGGAGACGTACTACCAACAATGTACCCATTAATTGTGAGGCCTTGGAACGACTATTGCCGCCACCCAGCTATGATATCTGCGGCCTAAATGATCAGATTGAAATAAGACGTAATGCATTTCCCGAGGGCACCATACCTGCGGCCGATATACCGCCTGCCTCACCTGCCACAGCCAGTAGTAGCGGTAGTAGTGCCAGCATCCCTAATTCTGGTACATTTTATCCCGAGTATCCAGAATATGCCATTGAAACGGCTCGCTTGCGTACATTTGCCGAGTGGCCGCGCAACATGAAACAGAAACCTGCTCAGTTAGCCGAGGCGGGTTTCTTTTATACCGGTGTGGGTGACCGTGTCAAGTGTTTCAGCTGTGGTGGTGGTCTTAAAGACTGGGATGAGAATGATGAGCCCTGGGAACAACATGCTCTCTGGATGGGCAAATGTCGTTATGTAAAATTAATCAAGGGTGATACTTACATAGAAACTGTTGTAAATAGATTTAAAAAATCCAATGCCAACACCAACACTGAAGAGGGGGAGCAGGCACAACAAACTACTGCCAATACCAACTCGCTTACCATAGCCACTGTTCTAAACGCAAGCAGTATAACGGGCCCAAAAGAAACGGAACAGCAATTGTCAGCGGGCGCCACACAACAAACATTAGCTGCCGCTGGCTGCCCAGCACCAGAACAAAATCGCAAATCTTCTTCCACTATACCCGAGGAGAAATTGTGCAAAATTTGTTATGCCAACGAATACAATACGGCGTTTTTACCTTGTGGTCATGTGGTGGCCTGTGCCAAGTGCGCTTCATCCGTTACCAAGTGTCCACTGTGTCGAAAAGCCTTTGCCGATGTGATGCGTGTATATTTTTCGTAAATTATTATAAACTCTATATAGTTATTTATACTTTTAATAATTACAGCAAACATAAAAATAACACAAAAACAACAACAACTCCTACAGTTATTTGCCCTTTAAAATTAACCAACTTTCCATTCCCTTATAGTTTTACAAATGTATATAATTCTCTAACAACAACCACAATAATAATAATAATCCCCCGCCTTGGTCTAAACTATCTATATCCTTTAACAAAACGGGTTTAACGGCCAGTTAGGATTTGTGTTAAATGAGTCTTAACTGGCCGTTAAATTTTGTACAAAAACATTACATTACATTGTGTTAAGTTAATCAGTTTTAAATCTTAAATTAAGCATTTAATAAGATTTTAAAACATTAGCGGAAATCACTCTACGTAGTATATTTGCCAGAGTAAGCAGCTACAAGGAGTTAAGCATTTTTTTTACAATATTATTTTGATTTTGCAAACTATAGCATTTTTACTATTATTTGCAAAAGTAGTTAACTATGAAGACTGATTTCCGCTAATATATTTTTACATTAATGGCAAAATTAAAAAAAAAAACCCAAAAACTTACTACATTTTCTATATAACACTTTGTCCAATTCACCAACGAATTGTAGTGAATTGTACAAATTTAATTTAAAAAAATAAAAAAAATTAAAAAAAATAAAACAAATTCAAAAACATACTTTTTTCTAAAATTAAAATACATAAATATAAAAACTATCTGTAATAATAATAATAGTAATAAAATAAAAACAAATAAAACTGAAAAACTATTTTTTGAAAACAAAAGATTAATTAAGATTTTATTCTATCTACAACATAAAAATTTTGTGTATGCAATGAATGTGGTCTGAAAAACAAACAAACAAAAAACATAATTATGAGTGAATGTTTTTAAAAAATTGAGCAACAATAAATATTAATATAAACATGATAAACACAAAACAGCACAGTTGTAATCTTTTATTTTTCATTTTAATTAACTAAACCTAATTCTAACATTTCTAATATTTTAAAATCTTTAAAAAACCGTTACATATTATTGAATTAAATTTTTTTATTTTTTGAAATATTTGGCAAGTTTTTGTTTCTTTTTAATATTAATGATTAATTTTAATTATGATTTGGCATTATTAACTGAAAAAGCAAATAGAATATGAATTAAATTTTAATGCAAAACATCAAAAACAATATGTAAAGAATTTCATAAAAATGGTTAAAAACAAACAAGAAATATTTTTGAAAAATAATTAAAATAAAATGTTTTACAAAATTCAAAATTGTGAGTGTTTTATTTCAACAACTTAAAAGGGCAAACAAAAGCAAGTATTACGACCGGTTTAGAAACCGTGGTTTAGAAACTCCTTTTACGGAAATAATTCGGTATCTCAGGAACTACCTGATTCTGTTCCAATTTTTTCTAGTAAAGTTCTAGTTATATTCTAGTTTTCTTCTAGTCCTGTTCTGTTATAGTTAGTTCTGTTTCAGTTCTCTTTTTATTCTATTCTAGTTCAGTTGTAGTTCAATTTTAGTTTAAATTTAGTCCTGTTCTAGTTCAGTTCTGTGTTAGTTCTGTTCTAGTTTTGTTCTAGTTCTGTTCATGTTTTGTTCTAATTCTGTACTAGTTCTTTTCTAGTTCTGCTCTAGTTCTATTCTAGTTCAGTTCTAGTTCATTCCAGTTCAGTTCTAGTTCAGTTCTAGTTCAGTTCTTGTTCAGTTCTAGTTCAGTTCTAGTTCAGTTCTTGTTCTTGTTCAGTTCTAGTTCAGTTCTAGTTCAGTTCTAGTTCAGTTCTAGTTCAGTTCTAGTTCAGTTCTAGTTCAGTTCTAGTTCAGTTCTAGTTCAGTTCTAGTTCAGTTCTAGTTCAGTTCTAGTTCAGTTCTAGTTCAGTTCTAGTTCAGTTCTAGTTCAGTTCTAGTTCAGTTCTAGTTCAGTTCTAGTTCAGTTCTAGTTCAGTTCTAGTTCAGTTCTAGTTCAGTTCTAGTTCAGTTCTAGCTCAGTTCAAGTTCAGCTCTAGTTCTGTTCTGTGTTAGTTCTGCTCTGTTTAGATCTCATTTTTAAAGTTTTTTACTTTTATTTTAAATTTCTTACCAAAATGTTTATTTTTAAAAAAATGCTTTTGCGTGAAAAGTTGACTTGATAAACATTTTTTGTTATCGCACTTGGATTCAGGACCACTTAATCTTCCCCAATCTGCCAATAAATTTTAAAGGAGTGCAAAAAAACTGTTTGTGCAGATCAGTGTAATATAAAAATACTTTTATTAAATGGACTTATGACCATTTCGCGGTAACAAGTTTAATCAGAATTATTATTAAAGATAATTTTATTTCTCATAAGTATGAAAATAATCATTAAATCATGATAACCGCGAAAGATATATTTGAAATCATTTCCGATGCTTCATTTCAAGTATAAATTAATGAATTAAATACTAACATCTCTTAATATCCGAATAGAAGTCCGTCTGTAAAGTCCGCAAATGGTAAACTAATTAGCAATGACTTGCAATATACAAAACGAATTACAAACGATACAACCAAACTTCAATATAAATCACATCAATGAGCATTTAACACCGCATTACGAACTGAACGATCGATTTAGATGTGAAAAGGAACGTTTGAAGACATTTGAAAATTGGCCTCTCCAATGGCTGGATAAACATAAATTGGCTGCAAGTGGAATGTTTTTTACAGGCAAAGAGGATCTAACTAAATGTTACTTTTGTGAGGTTATCATTGGCAAATGGGAGTTGCAGGATGATCCGGTGCTGGAGCATTTACGTTGGTCACCAAACTGTCCACTGTTAATACGCTGCACAACCAATAATGTACCCATAAATGAAATTATTCTAGACCAATTGTTACCTGCAAAAAAAATCGCTTCCTACGATATGCCACCCATTGGAGCAGGGCGCAAAACTCAAGTGGCAGATTACTCTATAAAAGCGGTACGTTTAGCATCTTTTGCTGAATGGCCGCGTAGTATAAAACAAAGGCCTGAGGAACTAGCCGAAGCTGGTTTCTATTATAAGGGTGTTGGTGATAGTGTTGTATGTTTCGAATGTCTGAGTGGCCTCAAAGACTGGGATGTAGACGATGATCCTTGGGAACAACATGCCCTATGGATGGGACACTATTGTCCCTATGTAAAACTTATGAAAGGCGAAGAGTTTATTAAAAGTGTGAAAGTGAAATTTGAAAATTCTACAATCAACATATCGGAACCCAAAATGAATAACCAATTGCCAGAAGTTACATCCACCGAATTGACTGACGATAAATTATGTAAAATATGTTTTGATAAAGAATGCAATGCCGTCTATGTGCCTTGTGGTCATGTTGTGGCCTGTGCTCAGTGTGCCTTCGCATCGAAAGAATGCCCCCTGTGTCGGGCGGCCATTCAAAATGTTGTACGTTTGTATTTCTCCTAAAAGAATTAAATGAGATTGTGAAAAAACCTACATTAAATGAAGATTCGAATATTTTATTATAGTTATTATTTTTTAATAAAAAAAATTATAAATTATATAAAATTTGACTGTTTTGTTATATACACAGGCCAACAAAATTTGAAAAAAATCAAAACCCAGAGACCAAAGTATATATTTTTAAAGATATTGAGTATAACTGAATCCGAATGTGGTCTCGGTGTATAGGTTAATATATCACGAAAAAGGATGAAGATATAAGAAATGTTAAATTATAAAGATCGGGATCTAAATCTTCAATAGTTTGTTTAGATTTTATTTCCAAAAGTTTTCTATCAGCAAAATCGATTTAAAAATAACGAAGAGCAAAATTCCGAAACAAAAAATTTTTCCAGAATTTTGAAAATCTTTCTGATCATATCGCTCATTTACTACAGGACTGGCATCATTCAAAATTCCATTTTTTTTCGTAATGGATTATTTTCAGTGTTAATAAAAATATTGTATTAATTCAGATTAGAAACATATTATCTGGTTTTATGATCGGAATCCTATAATTTCTTTCAAAGTTGTCCTAGAAATTGTAAAAAGTTATGAAACATTTAAAACAGTTATTCTCGAAAAGTCTTTTTGATGTAAGTCTTGTCTATATAAATGTCGGATAGGTATTCATGGATTGGTAATATGTAGGTACTATATAAACAGAATGATACTCGAAAGACCTTTCATTTAATGTATAATCTTTCATTGCACATTTTTCGTAAAAATTAATCAGATAAGGATCGTTTATAAAATTGTTTTTGAATACTTTATGTTACTTGTTTTTCGAGAAATTTTGAATATATTTCAAAAACCTTTAAACGGTTTCTTAAATTTGATTTCAAATTATAAATTATAGTGGACTTAGTTATTCTAACATATTATAAGTTAATACACATTCTAATCATACAATAATTGAAATAAATTTGATTTATTAATAAAACATTATTATTAAAAACCACAAGTGATATTCAGAAAAGGAAAATATATATATTTTTTACTGCTGCTGACAAGATACCAAGTAAATGGGTATTTCAAGACATGAGTGTGTTATAGGGTGATCGATTATTCGACATTTTCAAAAAACCGGTTTTCGAATAGTTCGAATAGTTGACATTTCAAAAAAACCGGTTGATATTTTTCAAATTCAGAAAAAACCGGTTAACCGGTTTTTCATAATAAATAAAAAAATATATGTTAATTTGAAGAAATTAATGTTTATGTTTAAATTTGATTAATAAAACATGGCCCGAAATGATTTTTAACAGTTTAACAGATTATAACTTTAGATCTAGTCGTCTGATTTACATTATTTCTTTAATATAAAAAAAAAAAATTAGGAAAAAAGTGGACACTTCTGCTAAACATAAGGTACTATGTAATCCTAGCTTATTCTAAAGCCCTTTTAGGAAATTTTCATAGGCATTCCAACACTTCCATAATATTTCAGCGGTAAATTAATTATTGTAGTTGGAATATAATCTTAAGATTAATAAAATTTTATTAAACAGTTATCAATTTTACAAATAAAATTTTTTAATTAATTAGGAAAATCAAAAAAGTTTAACCAATGGTGCTTTAGAAAAATATATCCTAGTTCCTGGACTCGAATATTTTTAAAATTTAAACGGGCTGTATTATTTACTTCAAAATTTCATTTAAATAATCTTTGAATACAAAGCAAATAAAAGTATTCGAAACCGGTTTTTAAAAAGTGAAAAAACCGGGTTATTCGATATTCGAAAAATCAACATTTAGAAAAAACCGACACTGGTAAAGCAGAAAAAACCGGTTTTAAAACCGGTTGAAAAATCGAGTCGATCACCCTAGTGTGTTACAATTGCTTCTCATTTAAACACCCGTATTCAGAAACATTTTTAAATATACACAGTTTTCCATTCGTGTTTTTTCAGGAATACAAATTTATATATATTTTTTTAAATTTTAACTTTAAAGTTTATAACTAAGTTTTAATTTCAATTTTTAAGCCGAAGAATTTGATATCTTGTCAGCCCACAATAAGTAATCATATTCGATAATGTGTTTTCTTTATTAGGCGTTTTTTGTGAAGTAGGTTTTTTACACCCTACATTGCGAAAAGAGTATATACTAATTAATAGTTCGATTGTTTTTATGTACACCGTTTATGCTCTAACATTATATTCTATACCCTACAACAAATTTGTAACGCACAAAAATATTCGACCTATACCCACATTCAAGCACGTATACCAATAGGATACAACTGAATAATAGTGGCACAACTAAGTTTTATACTAGCATTGATGACGTACGTAATGATCGGGCCTTATTTGACCATAGCTCGCACACAAAGTCCACCTCAGAAAATGACTTGAATGTCCTCAATTCACTTTTAAACACTAAAACTCGATGAAAGAAATATATCTATCCAACAAATTTTATCAGACTCTGTCCATATTTGGCCCTAGACTTCATATGAAGCCTCATTCAGAAATTTAGTTTTTCGTAAATAGATTGTTGGAATATTTATATCGGAACCAAGGCAATACTCAAGATAAATGATTTTTTATGAAAAACACACTTGATATTCATAAATGGCGTTGGGTATCCCATGGTTTTATTTCGTTATACGTTCTGGGTTCTTACAAGATCTCTCAGTTAGTTAATTAGTTAATTAGTTAGTTAGTTAGTTAGTTAGTTAGTTAGTTAGTTAGTTAGTTAGTTAGTTAGTAGTTAGTTAGTTAGTAGTTAGTTAGTTAGTTAGTTAGTTAGTTAGTTAGTTAGTTAGTAGTTAGTTAGTTAGTTAGTTAGTAGTTAGTTAGTTAGTTAGTTAGTTAGTTAGTTAGTTAGTTAGTTAGTTAGTTAGTTAGTTAGTTAGTTAGTTAGTTAGTTAGTAGTTAGTTAGTTAGTTAGTTAGTTAGTTAGTTAGTTAGTTAGTAGTTAGTTAGTTAGTTAGTAGTAGTTAGTTAGTAGTTAGTAGTTAGTTAGTTAGTTAGTTAGTAGTTAGTTAGTTAGTTAGTTAGTTAGTTAGTTAGTTAGTTAGTTAGTTAGTAGTTAGTTAGTTAGTTAGTTAGTTAGTTAGTTAGTTAGTAGTTAGTTAGTTAGTTAGTAGTTAGTTAGTTAGTTAGTAGTTAGTTAGTTAGTTAGTTAGTTAGTTTAGTTAGTTAGTTAGTTAGTTAGTTAGTTAGTTAGTTAGTTAGTTAGTTAGTTAGTTAGTTAGTTAGTTAGTAGTAGTTAGTTAGTTAGTTAGTTAGTTAGTTAGTTAGTTAGTTAGTAGTTAGTTAGTTAGTTAGTTAGTTAGTTAGTTAGTTAGTTAGTTAGTTAGTTAGTTAGTTAGTTAGTTAGTTAGTTAGTTAGTTAGTTAGTTAGTTAGTTAGTTAGTTAGTTAGTTAGTTAGTTAGTTAGTTAGTTAGTTAGTTAGTTAGTTAGTTAGTTAGTTAGTTAGTTAGTTAGTTAGTTAGTTAGTTAGTTAGTTAGTTAGTTAGTTAGTTAGTTAGTTAGTTAGTTAGTTAGTTAGTTAGTTAGTTAGTTAGTTAGTAGTTAGTTAGTTAGTTAGTTAGTTAGTTAGTTAGTTAGTTAGTTAGTTAGTTAGTTAGTTAGTTAGTTAGTTAGTTAGTTAGTTAGTTAGTTAGTTAGTTAGTTAGTTAGTTAGTTAGTTAGTTAGTTAGTTAGTTAGTTAGTTAGTTAGTTAGTTAGTTAGTTAGTTAGTTAGTTAGTTAGTTAGTTAGTTAGTTAGTTAGTTAGTTAGTTAGTTAGTAGTTAGTAGTTAGTTAGTTAGTTAGTTAGTTAGTTAGTTAGTTAGTTAGTTAGTTAGTTAGTTAGTTAGTTAGTTAGTTAGTTAGTTAGTTAGTTAGTAGTTAGTTAGTTAGTTAGTTAGTTAGTTAGTTAGTTAGTTAGTTAGTAGTTAGTTAGTTAGTTAGTTAGTTAGTTAGTTAGTTAGTTAGTTAGTTAGTTAGTTAGTTAGTTAGTTAGTTAGTTAGTTAGTTAGTTAGTTAGTTAGTTAGTTAGTTAGTTAGTTAGTTAGTTAGTTAGTTAGTTAGTTAGTTAGTTAGTTAGTTAGTTAGTTAGTTAGTTAGTTAGTTAGTTAGTTAGTTAGTTAGTTAGTTAGTTAGTTAGTTAGTTAGTTAGTTAGTTAGTTAGTTAGTTAGTTAGTTAGTAGTTAGTTAGTTAGTTAGTTAGTTAGTTAGTTAGTTAGTTAGTTAGTTAGTTAGTTAGTTAGTTAGTTAGTTAGTTAGTTAGTTAGTTAGTAGTTAGTTAGTTAGTTAGTTAGTTAGTTAGTTAGTTAGTTAGTTAGTTAGTTAGTTAGTTAGTTAGTTAGTTAGTTAGTTAGTTAGTTAGTTAGTTAGTTAGTTAGTTAGTTAGTTAGTTTGTTAGTTAGTTAGTTAGTTAGTTAGTTATAACTCCATAATTTTAGTGCATATCAAATCCATCAAATCTTAACTTACCAACTTCTCCCACTTGTAAACATCTAAAACCAATTTATACCGCGCAATTCTGTCTAGAAATGCTTCATCCAAAAGCTGTTAATTAGTAGTTTTTAAGCCTGTATAATATCACACACTTCCTTATTTGGCCAATATCTCTGATGCATAGTACATACGCCCATTATAAGTCATACAGCTAAAAAAAACACTGCACATTGCCTAACTTTAGTTACAAACACTCAATAACAACGATTTAAAATTGTTATATACGTCATTGAATTTAATTTATTACTTACTAGCTATACCCAGTGTGCTTCGCTACCCTCATCGTAATGGAATAAAATAAATATTATTGTAAATGTATATACATCTGCAATATCAAAAAGTCCCCTATTTAAATTTATGTTTATATATTCAATATTTTAAAAAACTCAAAAAGTACCAATGAAGTACGAAAAAGTAACAAAAGACCTCTTTTATTTAATTTCATGTTCCTAAGTTCAATATTATAGAAAATTAAAAAAGTACCAGTTGAAGAACGAAAAATTACCAAAGGGTCCCCTTTTATAGATTCTCATTAACTCCGGGCTCCACATGGTTAATTTCATGTTATAAAAAACACAAAAAGTACCTTTTGAAGAACGAAAAATTACCAAAAAGTCCTCTTTTTATATGTTCTCACTTACTCTAGGCTCTACGTACTTAATTTCATGTTTCTAGGTTCAATATTATAAAAAATTCAAAAAGTACCTTTTGAAGAACGAAAAAGTGCCGAAAAGTCGCCTTTTATAGGTTATCACTTAATCTTGGCTGTACTTGCTTAATTTCATGTTTCTAGGTTCAATATTATAGAAAATTCAAAAAGTACCTTTTGAAGAACGAAAAAGTACCAAAAAGTCCCCTCTTATAGATTCTCATTTACTCCAGGCTCTATATGCTTAATTTCATGCTTCTAGGATCAATATTATAGAAAATTCAAAAAGTACCTTTTGAAGAACGAAAAAGTACCAAAAAGTCCCCTTTTATAGATTCTCATTTACTAAGGGCTCTACATGTTTCTAGGTTAAATTTTATAGAAAACTCAAAAAGTACCAGTCGAAAGACGAAAAAGTACCAAAAAGTCCCCTATTATAGATTCTCATTTACTCTGGGCTCTACATGCTTAATTTCATGTTTCTAGTTAAATTTCCCCTTTTATAGATTCTCATTTACTAAGGGCTCTACATGCTTAATTTCATGTTTCTAGGTTAAATTTTATAAAAAATTCAAAAAGTACCAGTCGAAGGACGAAAAAGTACCAAAAAGTCCCCTATTATAGATTCTCATTTACTCTGGGCTCTACATGCTTAAATTCATGTTTCTAGGTTAAATTTTATAGAAAACTCAAAAAGTACCAGTCGAAAGACGAAAAAGTTCCAAAAAGTCCCCTTTTATAGATTCTCATTTACTAAGGGCTCTACATGCTTAATTTCATGTTTCTAGATTAAATTTTATAGAAAACTCAAAAAGTATCAGTCGAAGGACGAAAAAGTACCAAAAAGTCCCCTATTATAGATTCTTCTTTACTCTGGGCTCTACATGCTTAAATTCATGTTTCTAGGTTAAATTTTATAGAAAACTCAAAAAGTACCAGTCGAAAGACGAAAAAGTTCCAAAAAGTCCCCTTTTATAGATTCTCATTTACTAAGGGCTCTACATGCTTAATTTCATGTTTCTAGGTTAAATTTTATAGAAAACTCAAAAAGTATCAGTCGAAGGACGAAAAAGTACCAAAAAGTCCCCTATTATAGATTCTCATTTACTCCGGTCTCTACATGTTTAATTTCATGTTTCTAGGTTCAATATTATAGAAAATTCAAAAAGTACCTTTTGAAGAACGAAAAAGTACCAAAAAGTCCCATTTTATAGATTCTCGTTTACTCCGAGCTCTACATGCTTAATTTCATGTTTCTAGGTTTAATTTTAAAGAAAACTCAAAAATGTACCTGTGTAGAACGAAAAAGTTGCGAAAATCCCTTTATTATTAATTTCATGTTTCTGTGCGATGATGAATCAGTCAGTGAATTAGTCAGTCAGTCAGTAACGTTAGAATTTTATATATATAGATTTTGTTGACTGCAGCAGCTATAACTTTCAGCAATACATATTATGTTCCCTGCACTTATTTAGAAAATTAATTCATTAAAATATGAAAGGCGGTAGTGATCAAATGTTTTTAAAAGGGTACTTATTTCTAAGTATAAATTAAAGTTATTTGTAGGTAATATTAAATTTGCATATATTACTTACAAATAAAATTACTTAAAATGTTACAGAGATTATGCATTGAATTACAATTTAATAGTGAGACTATAATTATGCCATTTTAAGAGTTGCTATATTCTAGATTTTGCTGATTCTTAAGTTTTTGTTCATTAAAGAGACCATAAAACGATGCGCATTAAATCCAAAATTCGATCAAAAATAACAACAATATTGTACATCAGATCAAGGTCTAAAATTTCCTTTATTTCTCAGTTATTTCAAATTTCACATAATCCTTATTTAATTTTAAAAAGGCTTTTTGTATATTCGCATATATGGCAACATCTATGATATTCGTGCTGCTGAAATAGTCCAAAGTCACAATGTTTGCCGTAGAACCCCAAGGTCCTCGAAGCCAATTTGAGACTTTCGTATTGATGTGTAAAGCTCTTTCTTTGGCAGTTTGTAACTTGTTGGTGTTCTGGAAAGGCGAAACGGAAAATCCATAATCTGCTAAGATCTTTAGTAAAACATTACAAATTACTTACCAAAGATTGTTCCATACATTTAATGGCATTAAATATCCAACCTTCATCTCGAACTGGTGATGTTTTCTTTTTGCTAAACAATAGACGCATATAGTCCAGAGCCTGTGAATTATTCATAAAACCGGTTGAGAAACGTTTCCAAGGTGAGCAGAGTATGGGAGATTCTGGAAATTGGTTAAAATTATTACAGTTTTATATCGATTTATAGTTATAGTTTATATGGTATTTTTACCATTTTCCGGATGTGGTAATTCTTCTAATGGATATAATATTATTATGGTTCCATTAGTTGCTATTATTTCTTCGATGGTTAAATCGTAACAGTGCACACTTCTATCAGTGCGTTGAAATGCCAAATGGCCCAATTCATTAGTAATCAAATGCAATAGTCCTGTATGTCTTTCGGGATGTTTGTAGAAACCTTAAAAATAGTTTTTATATTAATATTATCTATGTAGGACTAGATTTTGTAAGTCAAATTTTATTGTAATACTAATTCGTGAAATTATTTACCTATGGGAAATGAGCTGAAATCCAATATAACAACTTCTCCAGATATTGTTACAAATTTACGAACATCTTTTAAAACGAAACGCAACTGATTGATAAACATATTTTCGTTCACTATCCAAAAATTTTCGGGATTTTGTGGATCATATAAATCGACTGGTTTATAGCTGAAATTTAATCAAAATACATTGAATAGTTATACAGGTATTAATTGAAAATAAATATTTGATGGCGACTTCGTTCTACAGTGGACGTTTAACCATAATCGATTTTCGATGAAGCCCATAACTTTAGGATAAAATTTGAAACTATTTTCCTCACGATATTCCGGAAGGATATTGGTATCTGTGCCTTTTGTTCCACAGACACATTTGAGGAATGTTTCGTCCCTCTACTTCCTCTTATTAAGTCCCTATAGTGCCTTCAGCAGGCTTAGCGGTATGTCCGGATATACAAGACTAATGTGTTGATAAATTTTTTTCGGATGGACAAATTTTAAGAATTTTTGTAGCTTTCGCCCTCATGAGATGGTTAAATATAGTTTAGTTTGTTATTCCCTCTGCAATTTCCACAATATCTATACCGAAACCTTGTAGATAGCTACCACAATTTACCGATGTCTATCTGTATATCTGTTAGAATCAATTTTTTGAAGATCCCAGGTGTTTTCGAGGTCCAAATCTAAAATAATTCTATCAGACATGCGAAAAATTTATGGGATATAAGAAAATAATCTTAAAATCTAATAAGGGCCTTGAATATACTTTCGTCTAGCCACGACTAATAGTTCTTATTCCCAACCCATATTTTTGATGGTTGGGGTCTAAGAACCAAATGTATAAGAAATTTGATAATTATAAAGCCTGGGGGGTTTGATCTGAATTTAATATTTAAACTTTACCCAATACTTAAATCCAAATAACGTATACCAAATACCAATTGAGACCAGACATCAAAATATTGTGAAACAGCATGTTCACGTATAAATAAGGACTTGGTAGCACCATAATTAGTAAGATAGGCACCGGAGGCATGGGTTCCTATAAAAAAAGTAAACATAAAAACTATAACAATGTAAACTCCCCTCAAGACATTAAACATTTTTAAAAACCTGGTATAAAAAGTTCTTTCAATTGCATTTTAACAATATCATTCTGTTTTGTCATCCAAGTCGGATAGATTTTCAAACATTCCACCGATAAAAGTTCATTCGATTGAAAACTAGCCACATAATAATCCAAACATTTACTCTTCGTATAATGCAGAGGCTGTACATCGGCATCGTTACGATTCCAACCTTTGGGAAATTTTAATTTTCCAATTTTTTGCTTAATGGACATTTGAAAAGTGGCATTGCTTATATTATAAAGACGTATAAACGGTTGCAAAAGGGTGGTTGAAGGTTCCTCATTATAGATGCCATACCACTCAGGGCGTATGAAACAATCGGAGGCCCAATTTAAATGTAAAGTTGATTCTTGATAAGTGCTGCCATCCAAACCGATTGTTAGATAAATAGGACAAGCTGTTGCAAGAAAAAAAAATTGGTAAAATTAATGAAAATTCTTTAATTTATATAACATACCTTGTATAAAATTATATTTCGATATTGAAATTAAAATTATTATTATAATTTTACAATAGTGATACATCTTAAAATTATATTAATTCTTATTTTAGATATTATTTCACATGTGTATTTCTTGGAAAAACTTTAATAAATGTTGACAAATTGCTCTTCGTGATAAACTGAGAAGAAAAGATCATTCTATTAAGTTTAATTTAAACGATTGTGCACATACAGGGAGCTTACGCCCAATGATAAAAACTATTATCAAAAATATTTAATAGTAATTTTAAATTTGATATCAAGTTATTATCTGAATATTCTGTTTGTTTTCAACACCCTGTATTGCGAATCACGAATTAATATAACGTACTTACGGAAAAGTAGAGCAACGAAGATTGCATCACTTGGATATACTACATAGGTAGATATCTTTGTGTCAGTTTATTGCTCTTGTGATAGTTTTTCATAACAGAGTTGAAATTTTTAGTATTTTATTTTAAATAAAACAGTTCGTTTTCGCAATAAAAATGTAAAATTTTTCAAATTTTACTTTTCACTGCCGATCAAATAATTAACTAACCTATAAACTAGAACTGAACTAGAACTGAACTAGAATTGGACTAGAACTGAGCTAGAGCTGAAATGGAACTGAACTGGAACTGAACTAGAACTGAACTAGAACTGAACTAGAACTGAACTAGAACTGAACTAGAACTGAACTAGAACTGAACTAGAACTGAACTAGAACTGAACTAGAACTGAACTAGAACTGAACTAGAACTGAACTAGAACTGAACTAAACTGAACTGAGAACTGAACTAGAACTGAACTAGAACTGAACTAGAACTGAACTAGAACTGAACTAGAACTGAACTAAAACTGAACTAAAACTGAACTAAAACTGAACTAGAACTGAACTAGAACTGAACTAGAACTGAACTAGAACTGAACTAGAACTGAACTAGAACTGAACTAGAACTAGAACTGAACTAGAAACTGAACTAGAACTGAACTAGAACTGAACTAGAACTAGAACTGAACTAGAACTGAACTAGAACTGAACTAGAACTGAACTAGAACTGAACTAGAACTGAACTAGAACTAGAACTGAACTAGAACTGAACTAGAACTGAACTAGAACTGAACTAGAACTAGACTGAACTAGAACTGAACTAGAACTGAACTAGAACCGGAACTAGAACTGAACTAGAACTAGAACTGAACTAGAACTGAACTAGAACTGAACTAGAAACTGAACTAGACTGAACTAGAACTGAACTAGAACTGAACTAGAACTGAACTAGCAACTGAACTAGAACTGAACTAGAACTCGAACTATAACCTGAACTAGAACTGAACTAGAACTGAACTAGAACTGAACTAGAACTGAACTAGAACTGAACTAGAACTGAACTAGAACTGAACTAGAACGAACTAGAACTGAACTAGAACTGAACTAGAACTGAACTAGAACTGAACGAGAACTGAACTAGAACTGAACTAGAACTGAACTAGAACTGACTAGAACTGAACTAGAACTGAACTAGAACTGAACTAGAACTGAACTAGAACTGAACTAGAACTGAACTAGAACTGACTAGAACTGAACTAGAACTGACTAGAACTGAACTAGAACTGAAATAGAACTGAACTAGAACTAGAACTGAACTAGAACTGAAGTAGAACTGAACTAGAATTGAACTAGAACTGAACTAGAACTGAACTAGAACTGAACTAGAACTGAACTAGAACTGAACTAGAACTGAACTAGAACTGAACTAGAACTGAACTAGATCTGAGCTAGATCTGAATTAGGACTGGACTGAACTAGAACTTAACTAATAAGATTGCAAGTTTGAAAAATATCTTAATTCGATCGGAATGAATAAAAAATTATTCTGTACCCATTTAATTAAATAAAAAAAGTTAATTAATTTATTTTTAAAAATTGTACTTTGATTTTTATTATTTTTAATGTTTAAAATTTTTTGTTGCTTTTTCATCTTTGTCTTTTGAATTTTAATAACAATTAGGTATAAATTAATAAATTTTTTGTTAAAACTAAAACTGTACAATAAGTAAAAAACAAAATTTTGAATCAAAATTTTTCATAAATTAGAAAATATATAAAAAGTATTCGAGAGCTTTTTTTCTTGCGTTCTTTTAAAAATGTTATTATTATTATTAAAACATTACAAATAAAAACTTAAAATTATAATAAATAAATTATTAAATTATGTAAAAAAATCTAAGTAATTAATAATATATTAAACACAAGGAATGTAATTGTTTTGTTAATTGATTGGATTGGATTTGTGTTAAATTATTTGAATGTAAAATAAGTAATAATAAGTAATTAATACAGGTACAAAATATTTGTTACTGTTGATTAATAATTTTTTTGATTTTATTTTAAGGGCTTTTTATAGCTTTTAATAAATAAATATGGAAGGATGTGGTTTGTCAATATAAATATTTTATTTGCTAGTGATAATGAAATTTAAAAGCTTTGTAGTAGCTTTTCAATAGCTTGTATGCTTTTACTAGTTATTGTTAGATGAAATAAATCTCTGTGAACTAAAGATTAAGCTTTTTGCTAAGTATTTTAAGATATTTACTAAATCTAATAAAAAGGATGGATTAGTGTTTGTTTAATATAATATATTACTATTAAAAATAAAACAAAATCAACAACAATTATTATTATTATTAAATAGATGAGGTAGGTTTTGAAACTGTATGTAAATATTTAAGTATGTATGTATATGAATTAATGTCAGTATATGGATGTATTTATGGGTTTAAAGATATGGTTTCCTGCCATATAATTTGGTTCCACAAATTTCCAATATTTGTTGCAAAGAAACCATATCTTAAGAGTATTTTTTTTTTTCAATTCTATACTGAACAAAATAATTATAATTATTATTTAGTTAAAATTGTGTATGTGTGTGTTTTTTTTTAATTTAAAATATTGTAACAATAACAGTCTTGTGTGTTGCATTTTGTGTTATAAGCTTAATAAAGGGTTTATAATAATTGTAAATTGTTTTTAATTATTATTATTTTTATAGTTATAGAATCATTAAATACCCCTGTTTAAAGTAAAGAGTAAATATACATTTATACAACACAGTTTTAGTAAGAAATTTTAGAAATTTTCATTGTAAAGAGACTTAAAAAGCTTTGAAATTCTAAAAGCTTTAATTACAATAATCGAATTTTGACTTTTGCATGAAAGCTGTGACATTGTATAACCGATAATGTCAACTATTAAGCTTTCTTTCTTTTAAAATCTAAGCTTTCATTTTAACTTCCTTAAGCTTAAAGCCTCTTTACTTTGTTTTCCTTTTTTCTAATTGTTAAAGCTTACACTATAACTTATAAAACTAATTTGAACTTTTAAGTACTTAAAATTTAGGACAGTTATTCACAATATTTACAACTTTTTGTTTTTGTTTTTAAATTTGTTAAGAGATTACTAGGTAATATTCTCACAAGGCTAGTTAGTCTGTTAAAAAGCTTTAAGGGTTTTAAGAGTTTGGTAACATAAATTTTTAGTAAAAATTTCCATTCTCTACCTCTCTCTCTCTCTTTAAAAGCTTTCTTTGTCTTAATTTCATAATGCTTTGCTGGAATGATTTTCCCTTAGGAGCTTTACTATTCTCTACTCCTAGTTCGAGTATAATCTTTTGATCAGCTGACCTGTTGCGTTAACATGTTCACCAGTTCGGTGCGATCCATATTGTTAAGAGTTTGCATGTCCACGCCCAAAGCTGCTGCCACAGCTTCAATATCCAGACCAAAAGAAGCCAATAATTCTAGAAATCTCATTTCTTCTCCGGTCACAGGATTTGTTAGGGTAGGACAGGAATTATTACATTGGGGCCAACTACAACGTTCCAAAAGCCGCAAAGAACATCTTTCCGGTACACGTGGTACACCACTGCGTCTATTGATTTTATTGGCACTATTGGCACGCTTTTCTACCAAGGGCTGTTCTTTTTGCAGTTCTCTCTCGGGCTGTTGAGCATCCACGGAGTTGTGCTCTTTTCTTCTGCGTTGACGTTTCTTTTGTTTATTTTGTTGACGCTTTTGTTTTTCCAATTCGTTACGTTTACGTTTGTTTTGCTTACGTTGCTGCTGAGTTTGGTTTTCCGATTCCTGAACATCGGTGGAGTTTTCATTTAAACGTAAGGAATTGGTTAGATTACTCTCAGGAAAGGCCACCATATTGTTCTTACGACGATTACGTCTTTCTTCTCTACGTTTTTGTTGTTCGTGTCGTAAGCGCTTGCGTTCTTCTCTTTCGGCTTTTGTCAGACGTTTTTTCTCTCCATTATTGTTATTGTTGCTATTATTGTTCTTCTTTTTCTTATCGCGTTGTTTGTCTTTGTGCTGTTTCTCATGTCTTCTCTTGTTATTGTCCTTGTGGGTGATGGTGGCTTCAGTGGATCTTTTCAATTTATCATGACGCTTTTTGCGTGGTCTTGTCGAATGTTCCCAGCATCTTAAAGCGGTGGGCAGAGAAATATCATCGATTTTTAAAGTGGTCCAATCCCGTTTTGAGAGTACTGCATGTCCTATGCAGGAGGGAGCGAAAACTGCGGTAACATTGTCCAAAGAAGAACGTAAAGCTCCTCCCATGGCGTGTATATAATTCCATTGGTGAGGAGTTACGGGGGCAGCTACATTATCGGCTCTCATTTGAGCTTCATCGAACAGCCATTGGAAAACAAACAAGGGAGCTAAAATTAAAGATACAAATTAAATAAAATTTCTCTTAATGATCAAAATTCTTCAAAATATTACCTTTCAAAGTGGGATAAAGTCTATAGCCAAAATAACAACGCCAGGGTTCTGATTTATGTTGCTCTACACAGGTTTCTGGCAGTAGTCCCTTCCACAGAGACCAGCCCTGTCTTACAGCATCACTAGAGGCCACAGCTGAGGGCGTATAGGGTTCTCTATCCAAAAACCAACCGGAATCACTGACTCCTCTAACGGTAACTTGCAGATTACGTTCCTGCTGTAAATAGTTGGTTATGCGATCCAAGTTTAACATAACACCCAAACCGCCTGCCGAAGATCCCACTAGTAAAAGTTCGGCTCCTGGTACTCGTCCCAGGCCCATGGGTATAAGATCGGCTATAACTTGTTTTAAAATCAAAGCACCCATAAAACGAAAGTTAAAATCTGTAGATTCAAAAGTATCCTTAGTGCCAGACCAGGAATCACTACTGCAGTAGGGTACTAATACATGATTGGCACTATGCCAGTAGGGATTTTCTTCGGGAGAAGCGGATAAAATACCACCAACTAGAATTAAAAAAAAAAAAATTATATGAATTATTGCTCTTTAATATTTATCGTATAAACAACTTACCATCTCGAGTTTCTGGCCAATCGGTGGAAGTCATCAGATGTCTCAGTCTATTCCATCGAGCCCGACATGTCTTCTTATCATAACAATGCCAGCCACCTTCCAGAAAGACAATCCATTTTTTGGAATTAGGATTTTTACGCAAATAAAAACCCGCCGCTGTACCATCATTACAAACTATAGTACGATTCGATAGCCAGGCCTTCTTTAAAGCTCTACTATGCTCCGGATGTGGTGTGGACACTACACCAACTGGTTGTGGCGTCTGCTGTACAGAATTGATTTTAATATTTTGCAGTTCCATTGCCCCTAAAACGGTGGAATTTAATGAATTAGAGCTGACCGCCTTCGTGACCAGCGATGCTGCTTCCGGTAATGTGGGTGTATTACTTTGGTGGGAGGGTGCTGCTGTAACCATCAATATATTTTTGGTGTATATTAGTGGCAGTATGATGGCCAGCAGTAGTGTGGTGGATATTGAAGATGTTTTGTGGTTGTATAGCGTTGTCGCTTTGATTGTGTTTTTACCGCTACACGTACATGGCAGCGATCTGGTGGTGGTGTTGGTGGTTGCAGTTGTTGTTACCTCTGTGTTGCTACTGCAAATGGTGGAATATGATGAACTTGTGCTACCCATTTGGTTTAAGGCTTGTTGTGTTTGGAATGAGGTGTTAAATGTTTGTGTCTGCAATAAAAGAAATAAAAAGGTTAGTCAGGGACATTGTGGGGATTTCATGTTTTATTTGGGAACAAATTTTTGTGGGAGAGTTTTGGGGATACACAAATACGATACTCAAATAATTTCAAATTGCTTTGCAAATTCAGCGAGTTTCAAAAACTGCTGCGGCCTAACAGACTTGGTTGCGCACGACTCACAAACACAGGTATTATTTTTGAGTAATTCAAATTTCACGAGTACAGCCCGAATATAAAATTTAATTAAAAACGTTGTTGGTATAATAAAACTATATTATTTTATGGTTAAAATCTCTTTGAAGGATTTTAAACATATTTGTTATACTCCGATTTATAGTGAAATCAATATTGAGGAAAATAACGTCTATATAGACGTCATTTATGTCAACGTTTTAAACAATATTATGTTACCTTGCGCCATCTATGTTTTATTGCAAATATCATTATTGATAAAGCTAAGACATCTCAGTCAGTGTAAAATTAAGCCCATACAAAATGTGTCGACGTACCCTGTGCAACTTTACATTTATCAAAGTCAACAACACATTTTCTATCGATAAGGCTGGATTCAATATGTGGATAATGCAGTTCAGTTTTGTAAATCCACCATAAAAATGTGGTGTATTTTTGGAGTTCACCAAATGAAAGAGAGTGTAGTAAAATAATTCACCATAACAATAAACACAATCCAAAAAACACTGTAAATCCACTAGTCAATACAACAACCATTCAAAGGAGAAAATTTCATAAATTGAACTGAACTAGAACTGAACTAGAACTGAACTAGAACTGAACTAGAACTGAACTAGAACTGAACTAGAACTGAACTAGAACTGAACTAGAACTGAACTAGAACTGGACTAGAACTGAACTAGAACTGAACTAGAACTGAACTAGAACTGAACTAGAACTGAACTAGAACTTAACTAGAACTGAACTCGAACTCAACTAGAACTCAACTAGAACTCAACTAGAACTGAACTAAAACTGAACTAGAACTTAACTAGAACTGACTAGAACTGAACTAGAACTGACTAACTGAACTAGAACTGAACTAGAACTGAACTAGAACTGAACTAGAACTGAACTAGAACTGAACTAGAACTGAACTAGAACTGAACTAGAACTGAACTAGAACTGAACTAGAACTGAACTAGAACTGAACTAGAACTGAACTAGAACTGAACTAGAACTGAACTAGAACTGAACTAGAACTGAACTAGAACTGAACTAGAACTGAACTAGAACTGAACTAGAACTGAACTAGAACTGAACTAGAACTGAACTAGAACTGAACTAGAACTGAACTAGAACTGAACTAGAACTGAACTAGAACTGAACTAGAACTGAACTAGAACTGAACTAGAACTGAACTAGAACTGAACTAGAACTGAACTAGAACTGAACTAGAACTGAACTAGAACTGAACTAGAACTGAACTAGAACTGAACTAGAACTGAACTAGAACTGAACTAGAACTGAACTAGAACTGAACTAGAACTGAACTAGAACTGAACTAGAACTGAACTAGAACTGAACTAGAACTGAACTAGAACTGAACTAGAACTGAACTAGAACTGAACTAGAACTGAACTAGAACTGAACTAGAACTGAACTAGAACTGAACTAGAACTGAACTAGAACTGAACTAGAACTGAACTAGAACTGAACTAGAACTGAACTAGAACTGAACTAGAACTGAACTAGAACTGAACTAGAACTGAACTAGAACTGAACTAGAACTGAACTAGAACTGAACTAGAACTGAACTAGAACTGAACTAGAACTGAACTAGAACTGAACTAGAACTGAACTAGAACTGAACTAGAACTGAACTAGAACTGAACTAGAACTAAACTAGAACTGATCTAGAACTGAACTAGAACTGAACTAGAACTGAACTAGAACTGAACTAGAACTGAACTAGAACTGAACTAGAACTGAACTAGAATTGAACTAGAACTGAACTAGAACTGAACTAGAACTGAACTAGAACTGAACTAGAACTGAACTAGAACTGAACTAGAACTGAACTAGAACTGAACTAGAACGAAACTGAACTAGAACTGAACTAGAACTGAACTAGAACTGAACTAGAACGAACTAGAACTGAACTAGAACTGAACTAGAACTGAACTAGAACTGAACTAGAACTGAACTAGAACTGAACTAGAACTGAACTAGAACTGAACTAGAACTGAACTAGAACTGACTAGAACTGAACTAGAACTGAACTAGAACTGAACTAGAACTGAACTAGAACTGAACTAGAACTGAACTAGAACTGAACTAGAACTGAACTAGAACTGAACTAGAACTGAACTAGAACTGAACTAGAACTGAACTAGAACTGAACTAGAACTGAACTAGAACTGAACTAGAACTGAACTAGAACTGAACTAGAACTGAACTAGAACTGAACTAGAACTGAACTAGAACTGAACTAGAACTGAACTAGAACTGAACTAGAACTGAACTAGAACTGAACTAGAACTGAACTAGAACTGAACTAGAACTGAACTAGAACTGAACTAGAACTGAACTAGAACTGAACCAGAACTGAACTAGAACTGAACTAGAACTGAACTAGAACTGAACTAGAACTATACTAGAACCGAGCTAGAACTGAACTAGAACCGAACTAGGACTGAATTAGAGCTGAACTAGAACTGAAATAGAACTGAACTAGATCTGAACTAGAACTGAACTAGAACTGAACAGGAAACTCTTAAATTCTCTCTTAACTCTTATAAAACACTTAACTTGCAGATATTGCTCTACATATCTCTCTCCTTTTTACTATATATTTCTCTAATAACAAGTTTATAATGATCACTAATTTATTGTTTTTGTTATAAATTTGTTATTGTCTTTCTTCTTTTGTTGTTGTACACTAGTCGTATCTTTGGTAAACATTTATTACAACGTCATGTGGTTAAAACTTCGTTTTGGTGTTGTTATTATTATTATTGTTATTGTAGTAGTGCGAGTACTTGTTGTTGTTATTTTTTGTTGTTGTTATTATGGTCTTTTCTGTTACTCTACCACCACTTTGGCGGAAAAACTTGCTTTGATCAAAATGCGAGCAAGAAGCTTTGCGATAAGATCAAAGACATTTTACCGAACCCAATGTTGACGATGATGATGATGTTGATTGTGATGATGACGACGACGTCGTCGACAAAAGCAACAACAAAAATGGTGATCATGATGATGTTGATGATTAAAATAAATAAAACGACAACATTGCCATTAATATGAAGAATATGAGAATGATGTTTTGGAAGATTATTGTTGTTTTCGTTTATGATGATCATGATAATAATAATGATGATGACGCAGACGAAATAAAAGATGAGTACAATTAACCGCCTAAAGGGATTTTGCACAACCAAAATTTGAAGTTTGTTGTTATTTACAAACAAATTTATTGTTTATCTAAAAATAATGACAACTACAAAAAATATATAAACAAAATAATACAAAGTGACAAATTGTTAAATAAATACACAAAAAGCGGCAATTGTTTGTTAAAAAAAATTTTAAAAAACACCAACAATTTTAAGAATCATAACAACAAAAGGAAATTACTGTGTACATTTTCAGAAAACACTATTAAACAAATAAATAAATAATATATACAAGCCCTATAATATTATTCATTCACTTTAACGTAAGAACGTTATTATGAATGAAAAGTAGAAAAGACCGCAAAAAAAACAAATATTCAAATTGAAAGCATATTTAAAACTAAGTATACACAAATTAAATACAAAATTGGCGGTAAAATATTTGATATTGTTTGTTTTATAATTTGTTGTAATTTTCATTAACATGTTTAATGACTATAAACATTGTAAAACCACAATACTTGACAACATTCTATAATCATCGATTAATAACAAATTACTACTTGAACACACACCCCCACCACGATCACTATGTATAAACACTACTTCCTCTCACACTCTGTTATGCGAGCTTTTACAGCACACTCGATCACTCAATTTTCTCCCCTACCTTTTGTTGTGACATTTTAATTACCATTTTGAAAAGATATAAACAAGTTTCCTTGTCATTTACAACATTCCAATACATGACAAAATGACAGCAGACATTGCCAGATAGAGAACTCTAGACAGTTAAAGTAAAGCAAGCCCAAGATGAGAGTGAAAAGAGAGGGGGTGGTTGGTGGTAAAGCCAAAGTGCTAAAGAGTTATGTATGTGTTTGTGTTTAGTAAATCAAGTTTTTCTATTTTATGTTGCCGCCTTTTAGCCGCAATAGCACAAAATTAAATAATAAAAGACCAATAGCAATAACAACAATAATAAATATTACCATTATACCACTTTGATCTATAAGTCTTTTGAAGGCTTAGGCGTGTAATTAAATGGCGCTTAGTTTTTGAAAAGACATAAAAAATAAATTGCCGCACCTTAAATAAATCATTTTAATTTAAAATTTTATTAACAATATACTGTTGTAATAATAACGATAACGTTAATCAATTATTACTTCTCCTTCTACGCCTCTCTCTCTCTCTCTCACTCTATATTGTCTTGACTTTAATTGATCTTTTAAATCAAAGTTATCAACGGCTTTGTTAACTTAAGAGCTGTTTGTTAGCTTGGCATGTAAACGTGTTTTGTTTATAAACATTTTTATTTGGCGCCATCTATGGTTGTTTGCATTTTTGCAGACGTCATCAATAAGTTTAGCAACCCTGTTTGTTTGTCGGTGATTGAATTAATAGATAGGGCTTTGAAAGAGTGCGTTGTTTCTAAAGATATTAAATCATTATTTTAATATAACTGAACCAGAACTGAAATAGAACTAAAGTAGAACTGAACTAGAACTGAACTAGAACTGAACTAGAACTGAACTAGAACTGAACTAGAACTGAACTAGAACTGAACTAGAACTGAACTAGAACTGAACTAGAAGAACTAGAACTGAACTAGAACTGAACTAGAACTGAACTAGAACTGAACTAGAACTGAACTAGAACTGAACTAGAACTGAACTAGAACTGAACTAGAACTGAACTAGAACTGAACTAGAACTGAACTAGAACTGAACTAGAACTGAACTAAGAACTGAACTAGAACTGAACTAGAACTGACTAGAACTGAACTAGAACTGAACTAGAACTGAAACTAGAACTGAACTAGAACTGAACTAGAACTGAACTAGAACTGAACTAGAACTGAACTAGAACTGAACTAGAACTAACTGAACTGAACTAGAACTGACTAGAACTGAACTAGAACTGAACTAGAACTGAACTAGAACTGAACTAGAACTGAACTAGAACTGAACTAGAACTGAACTAGAAACTGAACTAGAACTGAACTAGAACTGAACTAGAACTGAACTAGAAACTGAACTAAACTGAACTAGAACTGAACTAGAACTGAACTAGAACTGAACTAGAACTGAAACTAGAACTGAACTAGAACTGAACTAGAACTGAACTAGAACTGAACTAGAACTGAACTAGAACTGAACTAGAACTGAACTAGAACTGAACTAGAACTGAACTAGAACTGAACTAGAACTGAACTAGAACTGAACTAGAACTGAACTAGAAACTGAACTAGAACTGAACTAGAACTGAACTAGAACGGACTAGAACTGAACTAGAACTGAACTAGAACTGAACTAGAACTGAACTAGAACTGAACTAGAACTGAACTAGAACTAACTAGAACTGAAACTAGAACTGAACTAGAACTGAACTAGAACTGAACTAGAAATGAACTAGAACTGAACTAGAACTGAGCTAGAACTGAACTAGAACTGAACTAGAACTGAACTAGAACTGAACTAGAACTGAACTAGAAACTTGAACTAGAATGAACTAGAACTGAACTAGAACTGAACTGAACTGACTAGAACTGAACTAGAACTGAACTAGAACTGAACTAGAACTGAACTAGAACTGAACTAGAACTGAACTAGAACTGAACTAGAACTGAACATAGAACTGAACTAGAACTGAACTAGAACTGAACTAGAACTGAACTAGAACTGAACTAGAACTGAACTAGAACTGAACTAGAACTAAACTAGAACTGAACTAGAACTGAAACTAGAAATGAACTAGAACTGAACTAGAACTGAACTAGAACTGAACTAGAACTGACAACTAGAACTGAACTAGAACTGAACTAGAACTGAACTAGAACTGAACTGGAACTGAACTAGAACTGAACTAGAACTGAACTAGAACTGAACTAGAACTGAACTAGAACTGAACTAGAACTGAACTGGAACTGAACTAGAACCGAACAAGAACTGAACTAGAACTGAACTAGAACTGAACTAGAACTAAACTAGAACTGAACTAGAACTGATCTAGAACTGAACTAGAACTGAACTAGAACTGAAGTGATTTCATATATTTTCATTACTGCTCACCTGCCAACAACAAAAAAGTACTCCCTTATAATCACATACGAATTTGGCACACTTTTTATAACCAAATAAGGTCTGACGTGAGCTGTTGTTCTAAACAATATAAAAAATATACAATTTCAAATACAGAAAGTGATATTTAAATAAAACTAAATCAACGGCGATTTCAAACACGAAATGAAAAAAAAAAATATATAATAGCTGTGTTAGCTATTGAATAAATTGTCAATATTAGACATTTAGGCTCATTAAAAATCTCATCATCATTATCATTGATTGCTAAAGGCCTGAATGTTAAGAACTCGGGCGGTAAACTTCACACAATAAAAATTCTATTCGAAAAAAAAACAGACTTTGAAAGCGAAAAAGGTTACAATTTTGAATACAAACAAACGATATATATATTTTTGTAACAATAGAAAGACGTTTTGCAAAAAAAGATTTTTAAAACCAGACTAAAACGTTAAACATTTCTTTTGGAAATAAAACCTATAGAAATAACGTTAAAACAAACATTTAAACAACGTCTCTGAGCTTAGTGTTTATATTTACGTTGATCAAAGTTTGGAAGCGGCCCTTTAGATAGTTTTTGTTGTTGTTGTACGGTAGTAGTATCTCATGTTGTTTTGAGGTTTTGATGTGTTATCGGGGAAAAAAAGAGAGGCGGTTTAATTTAATTGAATTTAATTTGTTTTCTTATCAATATTTTTAATCACTGGCGCTGTGAATTAGTTAATTGAAATGTCAGTGCGTATATATGTATGTGTATGGGTTTGTTTTTGATTTGAATTTTATTTAAATTGGATTTATTATTGTTGTTGTTTTTTCATATAATGCTCCTGATTTTATTGGTGGTAAATATTTGATTTAGATTTTGGTTTTCTTTTATGACTTTAATTTGCTATTTAGTTTTTATTTTTATATTATTTCTTTGTAATTTTTTAACTGTGTGTTTCAACATTTTGTAGGCCGTTTGAGATTTGTTTTATTGTTGTTGTCTTTATTCTTTTAGCTAAGGCGGTAAAAATCAAAGTTATTTGTTAGAAGAGAAAAAAAATTATATATACCGCTTTAATGTTTTTAAACTTTAAAGCTTGTTATTGTTGTTATTTTATTTTTATATTATTGTATTTTTTTAGAGTTAATTAAGAAATTTATTAATTTTTTCGTCATTATTATTATTTTGTCTTCTTTGAGAGCTGGCAGCAGCATTGATTGAATGAATATTTAAATGATTTCGGTGGTAAATATCTATAAAAAATTATAAAATATTTATTATTAAAAAAAAGTTTTGATAAGTTAAAATGCTACTCGTGTTTATTTATAAAAAAAACACGAAAATATGAAATCCAAATACAAATATCATGTGAGAAATTGGCACAAAGTGGCAGAAACTTGTCTAAAATGTTTAAATAATTTGATTTCATTTCAACTTAATTTTAATTATAGTTTCGGCTTACCAAAAGGCGATAAGATATAGTATGATTTGACATATTAAATAAGTAATTTGAATCAATTTAGTTCAATTATAGTTTATTTTAAGTTCATTAGTAATTCGATTCTACTTGTGTTCTAGTTCAGTACTAGTTCAGTTCTAGTTCAGTTCTAGTTCAGTTCTAGTTCAGTTCTAGTTCAGTTCTAGTTCAGTTCTAGTTCAGTTCTAGTTCAGTTCTAGTTCAGTTCTAGTTCAATTCTAGTTCAGTTCTAGTTCAGTTCTTGTTCAGTTCTAGTTCAGTTCTAGTTCAGTTCTAGTTCAGTCTAGTTCAGTTCTAGTTCAGTTCTAGTTCAGTTCTAGTTCAGTTCTAGTTCAGTTCTAGTTCAGTTCTAGTTCAGTTCTAGTTCAGTTCTAGTTCTTCTAGTTCAGTTCTAGTCAGTTTCAGTTCTAGTTCAGTCTAGTTCAGTTCTAGTTCAGTTCTAGTTCAGTTCTAGTTCAGTTCTAGTTCAGTTCTAGTTCAGTCTAGTTCAGTTCTAGTCATTCAGTTCGTCTAGTTCAGTTCTAGTTCAGTTCTAGTTCAGTTCTAGTTCAGTTCTAGTTCAGTTCTAGTTCAGTTCTAGTTCAGTTCTAGTCAGTGCTAGTAGTGCTAGTTCAGTTCTAGTTCAGTTCTAGTTCAGTTCTAGTTCAGTTCTAGTTCAGTTCTAGTTCAGTTCTAGTTCAGTTCTAGTTCAGTTCTAGTTCAGTTCTAGTTCAGTTCTAGTTCAGTTCTAGTTCAGTTCTAGTTCATTCTAGTTCAGTTCTAGTTCAGTTCTAGTTCAGTTCTAGTTCAGTTCTAGTTCAGTTCTAGTTCAGTTCTAGTTCAGTTCTAGTTCAGTTCTAGTTCAGTTCTAGTTCAGTTCTAGTTCAGTTCTAGTTCAGTTCTAGTTCAGTTCTAGTTCAGTTCTAGTTCAGTTCTAGTTTCAGTTCTAGTTCAGTTCTAGTTCAGTTCTAGTTCAGTTCTAGTTCAGTTCTAGTTCAGTTCTAGTTCAGTTCTAGTTCAGTTCTAGTTCAGTCTAGTTCAGTTCTAGTTCAGTTCTAGTTCAGTTCTAGTTCAGTTCTAGTTCAGTTCTAGTTCAGTTCTAGTTCAGTTCTAGTTCAGTTCTAGTTCAGTTCTAGTTCAGTTCTAGTTCAGTTCTAGTTCAGTTCTAGTTCAGTTCTATCAGTTCTAGTTCAGTTCTAGTTCAGTTCTAGTTCAGTTCTAGTTCAGTTCTAGTTCAGTTCTAGTTCAGTTCTAGTTCAGTTCTAGTTCAGTTCTAGTTCAGTTCTAGTTCAGTTCTAGTTCAGTTCTAGTTCAGTTCTAGTTCAGTTCTAGTTCAGTTCTAGTTCAGTTCTAGTTCAGTTCTAGTTCAGTTCTAGTTCAGTTCTAGTTCAGTTCTAGTTCAGTTCTAGTTCAGTTCTAGTTCAGTTCTAGTTCAGTTCTAGTTCAGTTCTAGTTCATTTCTAGTTCATTTCTAGTTTAGTTCTAGTTCAGTTCTAGTTCAGTTCTAGTTCAGTTCTAGTTCAGTTCTAGTTCAGTTCTAGTTCAGTCTAGTTTAGTTTTAGTTCAGTTTTAGTTCAGTTCTAGTTCTAGTTCAGTTCTAGTTCAGTTCTTTAGTTCTAGTTCAGATCTAGTTCAGTTCTAGTTCAGATCTAGTTCAGTTCTAGTTCAGTTCTAGTTCAGTTTTAGTTCAGTTCTAGTTCAGATCTAGTTCAGTTGTAGTTCAGTTCTAGTTTAGTTCTAGTTCAGTTCTAGTTCAGTTCTAGTTCAGTTCTAGTTCAGTTCTAGTTCAGTTCTAGTTCAGTTCTAGTTCAGTTCTAGTTCAGTTCTAGTTCAGTTCTAGTTCAGTTCTAGTTCAGTTCTAGTACAGTTCCATTGCAGTTCTAGTTCACTGCTAGTACTAGTTAAGTCTTAGTTCAGCTTTCGTAATGTTTTTTTGATTTAACGAATTTGTTTATCAATATTTTTATTGAAAGGAGTTAATATCATGGGTCCATCCATACCTTTTTAAGACAATCCTTTATTGTTTTTATTTAATTCAAGGAAAACACAACAATAATAACAACAACTAATTACTGACCTAAAATAACACCTGTTATGCCATAAAACACGCTTATGCTTAAGAATTTCCTAAAACAACAACAACGACATTAAGAATAGCCATATCCATATAGTAAACAATTTTAAGAGAAAAACCAGCTCAAGGCTAAAAAGAAGACAACAACGATGACGACGCAAAAAGAAAAGAAAATATCCTTCTACATACCTTTGGTATACAAAGTAGTAGAGTTGATAAATAAACAGGTAATTCGGAAGCTGATAAATTTCTTAAATGGGAAAAAACTTAAAGGTTTAACACATATACTATGGTAGGCACACACTAAGTAGAAACGGCCAAAAAACAATAACAAGAGGTTCAGAAAAAAGGGGAACTTAAAGATGTGTACGGGTACGTACTTAACATAGGAATTGTAATGTTGACCAAAAGGTGATGATGTTTTTAATGTATTTAAGTTTTTAAATTACAGAATATAAATCCCTTTTGGACTTAAGTGCTAAAAAAAGGGTAAAACGTACTACTGCTTAAAAATTTTAAAGGAAAAAAGTACCAATTTTGTTTTTATAAAAAGGGCCGTTTATTTTGATTTCATTATTAAATCATTTTCCTAACAAAATTTTTCCCTTTCGCATGGTACCCAAAAAGGTACATTTCCGTTTAGCGTTATTAAAAAGTCTGGATTTTCTCATTGCTGCATTTGTGTTGTTGCTGTTTCGTTTTTGAAAGAGTACCAAGAAGTTTGGTTAGATTAAGTCCGTCTGTCTGTCCAGCTGGTTTTGGTCGTATTTTAAGAAAGATACAAACATGAAAAAAGAAACAACAACACAATAACAACATTAAAAATATAAAAAGTAGTTTAAATGTACATATGTATGTATGTGTAAATAAGTATCTGTGTGTTTGTATATTTGAGATATAACTTAAGCTGAACGCGCTAAGCCCGTGCCGTTTTTTACTTTGTATAATGCCGACTATTTGGCGGCATGTTGCAAAGAAAGATACAAAAACTACAAAAACAACATACACGAAAAATCCAACAGCAACAATAACTCTGACTCTGTAAAGAGACAAGACGTTATAAGGTATGGTCGCTGGTGTTTTTAACTAAAATAAAGTAAGAAACCGATTGTACTTAAACTAAAGTAAAATAATGCTGATTGTAGTTTCGGTTTTCGGTAAAGTTATTCTTTAATTTTGTTGTGCTTTTTTTTGTTCGTGTGCTTTCGTACTTCTTCATTTCGTTAAAGATGTTTTCTCGTTGCTGCTGCTGTTGTTATTGTTGTTGTTGTTTATGTGCTTGTGGCAATTTTTTAAATGTTTACAGGTAGTATGCGCTACATTAAGAGCATGATGATTACGTCTGTTTCGGTTATTTTTTATTATTGTTGTTTTGTTGAAGATCGTATGTCTGTCTGTCGGTTTGTTTTTTCTTTGTTGCTCTCGTGAACGTGAAGATGAAACGGTCTCGTAAAACATTTTAAAATTTTAAGTTTTTTCTTTCATTTCCAAGCTACAGGCACAACAACATTCAAAAGCTCACAAAACGTAAAATAAAAGCATAAAATCAGTTATTTAAAATAATGTTGTTGACAAGGGGTTGAATTCGATGAAAAAATTAAGAAAAATAACAACTAAACAAAAACTGGGAAATTTTAAGATTCGAAATTAAGTTCGAATTTTCGAAATTTTGTAAAAAGCATTACTTTATAAGTTGGCAAAAAAAAAAATTAAAATCAATTTTACGCTTTTGATTTAAAGTTCGAAAGCTTATATTGTAGACAAATTAATTTAATTTTGACCATATTTTAGAATTTCGAAATTAAGTTCGAATTTTCGAACATGGCTAAAAAGTGTATAATTGAGTGGCTCTATATATAAACAAACAAAATATAATAAACATTTAAATTTTTAATTAAAAATTTTAATTTCGAAAGCTTTAAGCTTAAGTTTTAGAATTTTGATTAAGTTGGAATTTTCGAACATGATCAAAAACCATATATTGGAGTTGCTTCTTGCCTAATATAATCAATTTCATTAAAATTTTCTATTTTGTCTTAAAGCTTTTAAGTTCGAAAGCCTGAAAAAGCTAAATTAAAAGTCTGTCGAACTTTTATAATGATTTTTCATGAATAACAGCTGAAATGCTATAGTTTAGACCATATTTTAGAATTTCGAAATTAAGTTCGAATTTTCGAACATAATTAAAACTCATATATTTAAATTGCTTCTTGCCTAATATAATAAATTTTATCAAAATTTTATATTTTGTCTTAAAGCTTCTAAGTTCGAAAGTCTGAAAAAGCTAAATTAAAAGTCTTTCGAACTTATATAATGATTTTTCATGAATAATAGATGAAATGCTATAGTTTAGACCATATTTTAGGATTTCGAAATTAAGTTCGAATTTTCGAACATAAATAAAAAACCTTTATTTGAGTTGCTCTTCGCACAGACAAACGATATAAATAGAAATTTTTAATAATTAATGTAAAATTCTATGTTCGAAAATATAAAATAGCTAAATTTAAAAAGCTTTTAAGCATATTTAATGATTATTAATAAACTACAAGTAATTTAAAGTTGTTTAAGTTATATTTCATAATTTTAAAATTAAGTTCGAATTTTCGAACATTGAAAAAATATTCAAATTTCATAAGTTCTTTCGAAATTTTTATCTTCTTAGCAACTAAATCAGAAACTAGTTTTTAGAATATTTTCGAAATTATGTTCGAATTTTCATTAATAGAAGAACAATTTTAACAAAATTTTACTTTTAATTAAAAAGTTCGACGTTTGAAAGCTTTTAACTGTTGAATGTGTTGAATAAAGGGAATCGAACTCGAGAATACATACATATTTAGCATAAACAACATTTCCTTCGACGTAAACATTCTTTTAGATAAACTTTTGTTTTGTATTTCGAATGCATTTACACATGGTCATGCTGTGTTATTAAAAGAAAGCCAGTCCCGAAAGGAGAAGAAGAAGAAGACAATGACGATGAAAAGACGACCACTATATATACTACTACGTTGCTGATGATGATGATGAAGAAGATGAAAAAAAGTAAGCTTCTCGTCATTGTAATCGTCGTCATCATCTTTACGGTTGTCGTATATATCAATGGGCGCATGCGCCCATTGATCTTCTCTTTGGCGGTAAACAGTAGCTGCTATCGCTGTCGGCTGAATGGCTGGCTGGCTGTTTGGCTAGTTGTTTGGTTGGGTTGAATGGTTGGTTAGATTGTTTTCGTTTCCCCATTTATTTTTTTTTCTTTTGCCTTTTTGGCTTTAACCTTTTTATTTTGTTTTTGTAGTTTTCTGGTTCGTCTTTAACGTCGTCATTGTCGAGTTTGTTTGTTGCTGCTCGCAATATTGTTGTTGCAGACATAAAATCGTCCAACGAGACAAATAAACTTCAGCTTTAACGTTTTTGTATGCTGTTGGATCACAATTGATGAGGGTTTTCTGCGGAACGTTAAATGTTGTTTTTGGCCGGTGTTTGGCTGCTCCTCATACATTTTATGGCTTGCTTTTTGGGTTGGGTTGTATTGTATGTATGTATGTATGTATGTATGTATGTATGTATGTATGTATGTATGTATGTATGTATGTATGTATGTATGTATGTAGTTGTATAAACATTTTTCCAAATGCGGCTTCCACTTTGTATTTTATTATTATTATTATTTTTTCAGTGTTTTTTGTTTTTATTTTGTTGTTTTTCGGTTTTTGTGTTTTTATGATGATGTTGCACGCGAAATGTTTAGTATGTGCGGATTCTTTTAAATTGATTATAATTTAAGGGATCTGCTACCTAATTTTTATTACTGTGATAATATCATTTAGTGGAAATTACATGTGGTTTTGGGATTTATTATACATTCGTTCCTAAGCTGTTGTTGTTTCGTTTTCATCTCTTTTTAAATCAATCGGCTTTTAGGTCTTTTGAAGCAAAATCAAATTTAAAATTATTATTGCCTATAAGCTTTTAGTTCATGTTTTATTAAGCTGTTCTTTTTGCGGCTTTGTTATCTGATCATTAGTTTAATTGTAATGATGTTTTATATTCTATTTATTTCTTTACTATTTATAGTTAAAGTTTTCTAACATTTCTAAGTTATATTTAACTGGTTATTGTTTATAATTATTAGTTGTACAATGTGCATACATACATATATACATATGTACATATGTATGTATGTGTGTAAATAATTGTGTTGTAAAGTTTTCCTTGTGTATTACTTTATTGACTTGTAACAACTTTTTCGATTCGGTTATTTGGTTGATTTTTTTGCTGTGAGTGTTTTTAAATAATTACTTAGCTTAACTAACAATTAATTGTTAGGATTTTTTATTTTAAAGAGTTAATTTTTGCGTTAATAATGTTGCAGCGATAATGTGCAACAATTTGTTAGGTATTTTGTTAAAACGATATTTAAACATTATCAATTTGTATATGTTTAGAAAGCTATATGTTTCTGCTTTAAAAGCTTTTAATGGTATTCTTATTGAGCTATTCTGAAAAGTCAGTTAGCTTGTCAAATCTTTATTAATGTTCCTTAAACTATAGTTAGTTTATAGAGGATGGATGTGCTTTGCAGATCCAAAGAAATACATTTAGTTCATTATCGGGCCTGTTGTGAGTTCCTTTCCTAGAGTCTATGATGACAATAGAACCCAAGACTTCAACACTAGAATACTAGCAATTAACCTAAACTATCCTATGAACTTAGCTGTGAGCTCCTTTGCCAGATTCTCTGGTGCAAATCGAATCCACGACTTCCAAACTGACAGACTAGTATACTAGTAATTAACCTACCGGAGTCACTATTAAACTATCCCCTGAACTTCGTAATGACATATATTACTTTAAAATGAATACTGCATACCATTTGCATTACTTTCGAATACTCTAATAATTACTTATATATAGTCATGTAAGTAAGTACTTAAATATATTTCGTTGTTATTGGTGTTGTGAGTACAACAGCGAACTAAGGAAGACGATACCCAAGTCCCTATTCGTAATGACTTATTTAAGTGCTTATTTGTAAGCGAGCGTGGTAATGATTTCAATGAAATTGCGATATAAATTCTAGTTATTTGGTCTCTCTGTATATTTTTCAAGATGGACGGACAGTTGGATAGACGGACGTGGAATTTAACTTCGTTTGACTTTTTTCTTTGGGGTTGCATTAAATCATAGATTAGGGCCAAAAATCTAAGAATGTTAGAAGAGCTATAGTTCCAACATCGAAAGCGAAATTTCTCGTATTTTGACCGATTTGTGTGTTTTTAAGAAGCAAAACTTCTGAGGGATTTTTACTTAATTTTGTTCTTTAACAAGAACATGGAGTGAAGACTCCTCAGAGAGTGGACACCCAGGATTACAATCGCAATTATAAAAAGTTGGACGAAACTGAGTTTCTGAACATCGGAGCAGAACTAACTATATAATAAACCAAAAAAAAAGCTAAAAGTATTAAAGGGATCTAAAACTAGACCTGATTTACTTCCAAATTCAATTGAAATCTCATTGGGTACTACTGCCACGAAACTGAGTTCCTAAACATCGGAGCACTACAACTCGGAGCAGAACTAACTATATAAAAAATCCTTAAATAGTTAAAAGTATTAAAAAGATCTAAAACAAGACCTAATTTACTTCCAAATTCAATTGAAATCTCATTGGGTACTACTTCCATGAAATTACAATTTCGAACAGATCTTATTATATACAAAAATCCATAAATAGCTAGAGATCTAAAACTAGACCAACAGCAGTAAAATTTTTAAAACCCCATCATTCATTTCAAACACTTTTATGTAATCATAGAGGAACTTACCTTATAATTTAAATATTTAATCCGTTTTTGAGATTTTGTATTTGTGGGCTGATGAAAATTCGAAAAAATTGTATATTTAATTTCGCTGTTGTTCCACATAATTGCTAAATCCACTTCCTAAGAGCTTTCTTTTTATATAAATAAAATTTTCTTAACAAATTTTTATTTCTGCTGTTAAAGAATTACTTTTGCTTTGTACTTTAAATTATTAACATTTCACATAATATCAATTTTTTTTTGGTAAATTATTATAAATTTTAAATAATTTTTTTTAGTTATTTTTCACTCATATTTCTATTTTGTTTAAATTATAATGCTTTATATTTTTTTTATAAAAGATAAATAAACAAAAATATTTATTTTCCGTTACCGCAAAAAAATACGTTATTTTTAAGTTTTTTTTTTTTTAATATAATTTAAACGTTATTTTTTTCTTGTTTAATGATAATGATTTTTTTTCTCTTAACCGAACGCACATCTATTCACTTCGATTAATTGTGACGGAATGAAAGATATTTTTCGTGTTTAACTACGTCAAGTTGTTTACTTCTTGCGTTCGTTCGAAAATACCAACTGAAATATACTCAAACTATAAGATACGAAGAAGACGAACTCGACGTTACAATAGTAAAGATCAAGTAAACTAAACAGTGATAATTTCACACAGGTACAATCTCTTGCCACACTTATACACACTTGCTCTCAGAGAGTTTTAAGGTTTGATCTTGCTGCTATAAGGAACACAGTAAGAAATGAAACATACTCTCTCTCTATCTCTTTTCGATTAGTTTTTTTTTTATAAATTGTATATGGTGGAAAATAAATAAATAAAAAGTATTGTTTAGAATGTGAAAAATAATAACAAAAATAATAATTGATCGTTTAAAAGTGAATGAAAGGAAAGGCAGCAAAGAATTTCAAAAAAAAAAAAAACGTTTATTTTGATTAAGATAAAAGTTTTGTTATTGCTTCGGTTTATGTGTGCACGTACTCGTAAATTGTTCTAAAGAAATTTTATGAGAATTTGTAATCGATCAGCAATTTTCCTCTTTCCTCTCTCTCTCTTTCTCTGTTTATAGTTGTCATAAGTTTAGTTTAAAGTTTAATGGAAGTATAATTGTTTTTATATGTTGTAATTAGTAGTAAATAAGTTTGAATGTTTATCATTTATCAAAGTTTTGATAGATTTAGAATAAGTTTTACAACAAACAAAGAATGATTTTTTCTCTAACAGTCACTACTGAGAGTTAGTAACAACAATTCTCAATTGATATATTGTACATTTTTACATTTTAAAGGAACGTAAAAGTCTTAATTTACCAATCAAAGGCGATCGATATTGATAGTCTTTGGTGGCCATATTAATGTAAAATTTTAAAAATAAGCAGCACGATCAGGTGATCCATATTAGTTTTCATTATATGGAAAACGGCTGACCCAAATTCAAAGACAACTATAGAACTTTTGCTAAGACGACTAAGACGAAATTATAGATTACTTACTTTTACATTCGAAGGTCTTAATTTTCAAGAGCGATCGAGGCAGCACGATCAGTTTCATGGAAAAAATGCTGTCCCAGATGCAAAGACAACAAACGATCGCGCATTTTTACATTACAAATGATCGTGAAGGTCTTATTTTTTTTTAAATTGTACCAGCACTCAGGGGATGACCCCTACTTATGGGAAGCATTGTGTTGGAACTAGGAAAATAGGTTGTGGGAAGGAGGATAGAGGGAGTAGTGTTTGTGAACATTTGATTTAAATCTTCTTATATCGAAAGTGGCAGGGAATACCTCTGCAGACAGTTTATTCCACATACGAACAGTGCGGCTGAAGAATGAATTTTCCCTATAGTGTCTTATGCGGTCAATCTACCACAAATGGGTGTGTTCTTGAAGAAAGACGTGTGTTACGCAAGAATATACGGGTATCGGGAACAAGTTCCCTAATTTCAAAGGAACACATTCCATTGTCCTATCGATAGAACAGTGAAATACACCCCACGTTGCGACGGTGCTCCAGTGAATCAATAGAGTTGGATACACTACTGTCATCGATAAGTACCTTCGCCCTCTCCTGTACGCGGTCGAGTAGCTCCAAAATAGACTTCGACTCTCCATATATGAGAGTTGTATTCCATTTTCGGTCGGATACAAGTGGTGGTACGATCACGATCAGATAGTCCACATAGGTTTTTATTATTATACGGGAAAAACGCAGTCCCAAATTCAAAGACAACTAAAGAACTTTTCGTATAACAACTTGTAAAGATCTCCCTGAAAAGTTACGAACAGACCAAGTCCAAATGTTCAAATAAGAATTGCTTTTACGACAGACACAGGTATCGTTTGGTGACCAGTTTCTAATTCTGAAAAAAATCAATCAAAGGAAGATCAGTTCGACCAAGCAGCGACAAATAAAATTTTTGCTGTACGAAAAAAGACTAGGATAATCCAAAGCAATCAAAGAGAATTAGGGGACTGTTCGTAAAATGAGTAGAGAGACGAAAATTGTAGTAAACTTTTACTTAGCGAATTGGGCATTGAATTTTAACCTTTACACGATTACGTAAGCTTTAAGGGACTTCCGCAAAATCTAACTTCTTTTGAGCCTGGAGTTGGAGAGTCCGAGTCAGTAGATTTGTCAGTGTGTGTGTGAAGTTTCTCTTTCATAATTTTACGATTTCGCAAACATCTACTTGGCGACTTTTAGAACTGAACCCGTACAAGATGTAAGAGTCCTAAGAGATCAAAATGAAAAATTCATTAACTTTTGTTGGGCTGTTGGATGTTCGAGAGTAGTTACCGAGATTGATCATTGGCATTCACTTCTATCAGCAACAAGATATGCTGTTTCCACAAAAATTTCGTTCGAAGGGAAAATTGTCACAAACTTTTCATTCCCAATAGTCGCTTTTTTGTTTATAATATTTTATCAAAAAGAGGGCAATTTTTATGGCAAATTACTGGTTTAGTTGGTAAGAAATTGAAGATATCTTTTGGGGTTAGTAAAGTAGCTCCCAAGGTAGAATATGATCCGAGGTTTCCTCTTGAAGGCCACAAAATCTGCAAAGATTCGTTATAGAGTGAACTGATGGTATCTAAGACCAAAATCTCCAGTAAGTAATCCCGTTAGTACTCTGAGATCGATTTGGGATTTTCCCTTTGACATTGTTATAAAACGTTTTTATTGTCTGAACCCTCGTATTGCTACCCAATGGTGAACAAATTCAGATTTCAGCTTAACCGTGGGGAATGCCAAAGAAGGGCTCAGGGCGAATTAATTGGCGACGAGCGCACCTATTTTCTAGGCAGTCTGTCCTTTCATTGTCAGAGTGACCTTTATGGACAGGTATCGAACATAAAGTCAATTTGTTGTGTTTAACGACCATTAAAAATTGAAAGTCCTTCGAATGTGGTCTTTAAATATAGACCAGAACTCGTTTAAGATTCGGTAGACCTGAAGCCTCGCATTATTGATTAGGGAACAAGGCGTCAGTTTGCTAATTAAGCTTCAAAGCGCTTAGAATTTGTGACAAAAATTACGATGATCGAGATTTGTCACAGTTCAACTGCCGTAAACACAAAGTTTGTGCTCAATTTTGGGCTTGGAACCGTGCACGGTATGATGATAAGATTTATTTGCTGATTAAATTGTTGTTTGGAAGTTTGGAAGTATTAACTTCTTTAAAAAAAGAGCAAACCAGAGTTATCTGACTTCTCTTTGGAAGAGAACAACTAAGACAGTTTGCAAGAAGACTTTAATTTTGTCCGAAGTTTTAGTACAGTCTAACTAACCCACAAGCTTGATGTTAATGATCATAGACTCTGTTTATTAGTTGTTTGTGCTATTTACGATTTGGAAAAGAGAACATACGATCTGACCCCGATAATTTTTTCTTGTTGACTTATCTTTATACACTAGTTTCTACCCACAAGCTACAAATAACCAATATCTTCAAAGCTAACAATCATCCAAATTCAAACATCATCATTCGAAAATCAACCTCTTGGTAAACCTGATGTTTTTGGTATATTATGGACCAATCATTCACTGCGTCTATAATGTATATATGTGTGTTAGCTTCTAAATTTCAAAAACTTATGTACATATGTTTGCGGATTACTTTGTTTTATCTTACCTTCACAGCCAAGATTGCTAACAAATCAATCTTGTTCCATGAACTTTACAGCGTTACAAAGCCTTAAGCTTTTGCCACAAACATTTCAAGTTGATTTTCATTTCCTAAAACAACAGCAACAACAAAACCAAACAAAAAACAATAAATTACAAGAATAATAAGAGACACGCGCACAGATGTTATTCGTAGTTTTGTGGATTGGTTGAAAGAAAGAAATAATGTTGTAAAGAGATACAAAAAGCAAACAGAAATACAAACGTAATATTGTAAGTATCAAAGAGTAAAGTAAGTCAGACATCAGTCAACCATAAAACCAACCGAAAAACTCCAGAAAAAAGAACACTATTGTAAAGCTTAAAGTAAGACGAAGTTGAATCTTCTTGTATTTTCAACATCATGATCATCACCATCTCAACGTAGTCAGCAACATCATCATTATCACTATTATTGACTCAATGGTGGTAGCTGTTTTAGTTGTTGTTATTTTTGTGTTTTACTTCTTTAATAAATGAAGAAGAGCGGCAAAGATAAAACAATTCGGCAACGCTTTGAAGCCAGCAAGATCAAAGATGCCGATTGTTTACATAATAGTGGCCTTTGAAACGGAACAATAGAATGCCAGGATCAAACGTAATGGCCGCGCTGGTTTGGTAATAATATAATAATAATAACAACAACAACAACTATATTTCTATATATGGTAGGAATATTAAGAAAAAAAAAAAAAAATAGCAACAACTACTACAATAATAACATCAAAGATAAACTCAAAACTATTAAATAAGTTAGGAAGCAGAGTAACAGCGTAATAAACTATATGTATAAGATTCGGCACAATTTGGAGAAGGATTTCCTATGGGATATTTGTAAAGTTGCGATAGTAGAAGAAGAGGAACTTGTTGCATTACATAATTGCAGCAGTTCGTTGATAATGTTGATAAAAGAAAACAATTAACAATTTGAAATAAACATATATGTCTGTATAATGCCTTCATTATCTTCTTTGTTAATTACTTAATTAGGAACTCTAAGGTATTACAAAAGCAATTAAATAGACAGTTCAACTGTAAGACCATAAGAATTTTTATTTTTGTAATTTTTGAAAATTTTTGTCTGGCCCTAAAGAGTAGAAAAATTTTCTAAATATATCCTTTGGTGGCACAAATCTAAGTGCTTTACGTGAACACGTGAACTGAACCAGAACTAAACTAAAGCTGAACTAGAACTGATCTAGAAATGAACTAAACTTGAACTGAACTAAAGTAGAACTGAACTAAATTTGAACTGAACTAAAGTAGAACTGAACTAAACTAGAACGGAAATAGAACTAGAACTGAACTAGAACTGAGCTAGAACTGAGCTAGAACTGAGCTAGAACTGAGCTAGAACTGAGCTAGAACTGAGCTAGAACTGAGCTAGAACTGAGCTAGAACTGAGCTAGAACTGAACTAGAACTGAACTAGAACTGAACTAGAACTGAACTAGGACTGAACTAGAACTGAACTAGAACTGAACTAGAACTGAACTAGAACTGAACTAGAACTGAACTAGAACTGAACTAGAACTGAATTAGAACTGAACTAGAACTAGAACTGAACTAGAACTGAACTAGAACTGAACTAGAACTGAACTAGAACTGAACTAGAACTGAACTAGAACTGAACTAGAACTGAACTAGAACTGAACTAGAACTGAACTAGAACTCAACTTGAACTCAACTTGAACCGAACTAGAACCGAACTAGAACTGAACTAACTGAACTAGAACTGAACTAGAACTGAACTAGAACTGAACTAGAACTGAACTAGAACTGAACTAGAACTGAACTAGAACTGAACTAGAACTGAACTAGAACTGAACTAGAACTGAACTAGAACTGAACTAGAACTGAACTAGAACTGAACTAGAACTGAATTTGAACTCAACTTGAACCGAACTAGAACCGAACTAGAACTGAACTAGAACTGAACTAGAACTGAACTAGAACTGAACTAGAACTGAACTAGAACTGAACTTGAACTCAACTTGAACCGAACTAGAACCGAACTAGAACTGAACTAGAACTGAACGAAGAACTAGAAACTAGAACTGAACTAGAACTGAACTAGAACTGAACTAGAACTGAACTAGAACTGAACTAGAACTGAACTAGAACTGAACTAGAACTGAACTAGAACTGAACTAGAACTGAACTAGAACTGAACTAAACTGAACTAGAACTGAACTAGAACTGAACTAGAACTGAACTAGAACTGAACTAGAACTGAACTAGAACTGAACTAGAACTGAACTTGAACTGAACTTGAACTGAACTAGAACTGAACTAGAACTGAACTAGAACTGAACTAGAACTGAACTAGACTGAACTAGAATGAACTAGAACTGAACTAGAACTGAACTAGAACTGAACTAAAACTGAACTAGAACTGAACTAGAACTGAACTAGAACTGAACTAGAACTGAACTGGAACTGAACTAGAACTGAACTAGAACTGAACTAGAACTGAACTAGAACTGAACTAGAACTGAACTAGAACTGAACTAGAACTGAACTAGAACTGAACTAGAACTGAACTAGAACTGAACTAGAACTGAACTAGAACTGAACTAGAACTGAACTAGAACTGAACTAGAACTGAACTAGAACTGAACTAGAACTGAACTAGAACTGAACTAGAACTGAACTAGAACTGAACTAGAACTGAACTAGAACTGAACTAGAACTGAACTAGAACTGAACTAGAACTGAACTAGAACTGAACTAGAACTGAGCTAGAACTGAGCTAGAACTGAGCTAGAACTGAACTAGAACTGAACTAGAACTGAACTAGAACTGAACTAGGACTGAACTAGGACTGAACTAGAACTGAACTAGAACTGAACTAGAACTGAACTAGAACTGAACTAGAACTGAACTGGAACTGAAACTAGAACTGAACTAGAACTGAACTAGAACTGAACTAGAACTGAACTAGAACTGAACTAGAACTGAACTAGAACTGAACTGGAACTGAACTAGAACTGAACTAGAACTGAACTAGAACTGAGCTAGAACTGAGCTAGAACTGAGCTAGAACTGAGCTAGAACTGAGCTACTGACTAGAACTGAGCTAGAACTGAGCTAGAACTGAGCTAGAACTGAACTAGAACTGAACTAGAACTGAACTAGGACTGAACTAGGACTGAACTAGGACTGAACTAGAACTAGAACTGAACTAGAACTGAACTAGAACTGAACTAGAACTGAACTAGAACTGAACTAGAACTGAACTAGAACTGAACTAGAACTGAACTAGAACTGAACTAGAACTGAACTAGAACTGAACTAGAACTGAACTAGAACTGAACTAGAACTGAACTAGAACTGAACTAGAACTGAACTAGAACTGAACTAGAACTGAACTAGAACTGAACTAGAACTGAACTTGAACCGAACTAGAACCGAACTAGAACTGAACTAGAACTGAACTAGAACTGAACTAGAACTGAACTAGAACTGAACTAGAACTGAACTAGAACTGAACTAGAACTGAACTAGAACTGAACTAGAACTGAACTAGAACTGAACTAGAACTGAACTAGAACTGAACTAGAACTGAACTAGAACTGAACTAGAACTGAACTAGAACTGAACTAGAACTGAACTAGAACTGAACTAGAACGAACTAGAACTGAACTAGAACTGAACTAGAACTGAACTAGAACTGAACTAGAACTGAACTAGAACTGAACTAGAACTGAACTAGAACTGAACTAGAACTGAACTAGAACTGAACTAGAACTATTTATTAATTAATTTATTAATTTCATTAATTTTTGATTTACAATGATTTCTTAAATCTAACAATTGTTTTATAAATATATGAAATTAAGAACCCGCTAAACCGTTCGGCTTGTCAGCAGGTGAAAAAAAATATATGTAAAATTTAACAAAAACAATAGATATTTAATTAACGTAATTATTGCGAACTTATAAAATGTTCTTTTAAAAGTTTTTTTCGTTTGTAATTACTAGTGTTGTTTAAAATGTGTATAGGTATTTTGTTCATTATAGTTGGTATGATAACACCAAAAGTATATTTGCCATAATTGTTGTAGTAGCGTTCCACTTTGTATCTTCCCTGAGCTCGACGTCTTGTGTTATAGTCGTGATCTATTACCTTCAAAAATCGATCATCTTTATTAAATTCGGTTATTAATGTCATATAATAGATGCTTTTAATGTTCAATACGTTCATCGTTTTCGCAATATTACTATCGATTGCGAATATATTTCGATTGTTGTTTGCATTATGTTGGTTCGTGAGTTGTTCTGAATTGGGTACTATTTCATTGACCATTGTATTGTTTGCTATGTGACATTGTGCTATATTTATATTCTGTAATATTTGGTTGTTTTCATAAGAGTTATCAGCATTTAATGATGAATTTATGTGAGTTGTGTTTGTGTTAAACAAATTATGGTCTGCTATGTTATTTTGTGTTAAGTTGAGTATCGTGTTATTGTAGCTTGAAGTATTGTTATGAAATGTGTCATTGGACCGGTGAGCGTTTGTGTTTTCTGTTGTGTTGTTTATTGTGGGTGTGTTGGATTGTGTAAGGTTGTTTTCTTCAAGTGATCTGTTGTTTCTGTATGTGTAGTTAGTTGGTCTGTGGATTTGTGATGTGTTGTGAACTGTGAAATTAAAATTTTTACTGAGGATTTTAAGTATTTGATTTTGCGTGTTTTGTATAATTCGACAATGTGTTGAACTTCCCCATGCTGCTATACCATGTCGAATGTAGGATTCTACTATTGAGAAGTAAACTTGTCTTAACACACTATATGTAGAACAGTAGCTTAAATGACATAACATATAAGCAGATTTTCGTAGTTTACTTTGAAGATGTTCAATATGTGCTTTCCATTTAAATTTACTATCGACATATATTCCTAGGTATTTGTACGTATCTACAGTTTCTATTATTGTGGAGCAATCATCGTTATCGTTTGTAGGATCTTTGGCTTTTTCATGTAGACATTTGTTTTCGTGGTATATTATATTGATTGTTGAGTTAGGAATATGTGGTGGTTTAATGTACATTAACTTGGTCTTTGTTGCGTTAATTATTAACCCATTGTCGTGGCACCATTTATTTGCGATATCCAATTGCATTTGCATTTTTTGAGTAACAGAAGTAACATTTTGGCCTGAGACTACTATAGCTGTATCATCCGCATAAGCGAAGGTTGTTTTTTCCCTGAAGAGTACTAATCATCTCATTTGCATAGATTATATACAGTATTGGCCCTAGTTTTGAACCTTGGGGAACACCACAGTCATATTCTACATCATCACTGTATCCATCTCCTATCTTAACGCGATAAGATCTAAGATCAAGGTAGTTTTTAAACCAGTTTAATGTATTACCTCTTATCCCTATTTTCTCTAACATTTGTAGAAGTTTGCTGTGTGTAAGAGTGTCGAAGGCTTTGCTGAAATCGATGAAAAGAACAAGACAGTGCATACATTTACTTAAGCAGCCATTTATATGGTCTGCAAAGTTTCCCAATAGCTTGTTAATGTTTTTTCCTTTTTGGAATCCGAATTGGTTTTTGTTTATTATTTTAAACTTTTCAAGATAAGCTTTTAGTCTTCTGACGACAATTTCCTCCAATATCTTTTCTATTATAGGTAAAATTGAAATAGGCCTATAGTTGTTGTAGTCTGTTTTGCATCCGTTTTTATAAACAGGTCTTATTATAGAAGTCTTAAGTAAAGTTGGTACCATACCGTTTTCTAAACTTAGATTTATTAACTTTGTTATCACCAGCGTTAGATAGTTTGCATTATTTTTTAAATCAATCCCTCTAATATCATCTACACCTGCACTCTTTTTTGTGTCGAGTGATTTTAATATGTAATAAACTTCTTCTTCATTTGCATATTCCATATAAAAAGAGTTTTGCCGAATTACTTCAACACTGTTTATAGTTTTTATATCACAATTGTGCACAATTTTCTTTACATTGTTTTTAAAATTTATTGCGAACCCGTTTAGTATATTATCTAAATTGTCCGTCTTAAAGTTTCTTTTAATGGTTTCATCAATGTTATTAGATTTTTTCCCTATAATTTCATTAATGATTTGCCATGTTACGCGTATATCATTTCTATTTTCATAAAATTTTTTTCTAAAATAGTTATTTTTTTCATAGTTTATTTTTTTATTTAATTTATTTCTAAATTTTTTATATTCTGTTTCGTAATTTTTATTATTTTTATTGTTTCGCCATCTTTTATAAAGTTTATCCCGGTAATCACAGTTTTGAACAATTTCATCGCTTATCCATTGATTCTCTGATCTTTTTTTGCTAGGTTTCGTTTCCTTTGTTGATTTATTATAAATTTCACTAAATGTTTTATATATTTTATTATACAAGTCATTAGCGTTTTGTGTTTGTTGCATTAAATCATTCCAGTTTGTTTCTTTTATTTTTTTACACACTGTATTATTGTTTATTTTTAGTAGCGGCCCAATAGTTGTTGTTGGGTTGTTAATGGTCTGTTTGTTCTCTTCTTTATGAGTAGCACAAAACAGAGAGTAGTGATCAGTTATTGTTGTTGTTATTATTGATGCATATATATGTGGATTTGTTTGTTTATTTTTATAAATATATGATCGATACAAGTGCGTGTGTTATTGTTTATATCTTCGCGAGTGTTTTCTGTTACAATATTTTGCATGCCATTCGATAATAACATGTCAATATATGTTGTTGTTGTTTTATTTTGTTTTGAAATATCGATGTTAATATCTCCTACTAATATGATCTCTTCTTTTTTGTTTATTTTGCTGATGAGAGATTCTAGCTCTTGTATGAAGTCAGTAACTTTGAGATCGGGGGGACGATAAATTGAAAGGAGTGAGAAAGTTTTACTGTTTGTTTTAATTTGTATATGCAAAAGTTCAAATGATTTTGTCTGTGAAAAGATTTGAGTATAATTTATGTTTTCTTTTACGTAAACTGCAATTCCTCCTCCTCTGCCTTCCCTATTGATGAAGATTGCATTGAAGCCTTGTATATTGTAGAGAGTTGTTTCACTATCATTTATATTTGTTTCCACGAGTATTATATATTTAATTTTGTTTATTATTTTATTTATGCTTACGAGAAACGAATTAAAGTTAAGTCTTAGCGAGCGGATATTCGTATATACAAATGAAGTGGGATAACTTAAATAGTCTTTATCAATATGATTGAAATTATTTAAAATATGATTTTTTTGAAAATTCATTTTTATTAAGTTTTTATATTTAAAATAATGTTTTTTGAAAAAAAAGTGTTTTTTGTAAAAAAAGTTTTTAAATTTGGATTGTGGGTATTATACACTCAATGTCGGTGGAATTGTTAATTACTATGGAAGGGCTATTTTCAGATTTGCGTGCGAATATTTTGCCATTTCGAACCCAGACAAATTTCCAATGTGCTTCGCGGGCTTTGGTTTTCGTTATCCACAGCAATCGTCGATAGTAGTATGTTAGTTCGTCGTTGATATAGATGTATTTAGTAGTGCTACTATTTTTATCATCACTGTTGATTATATTTGCATCTACTCTATGTCTCTGTATTTTATTCATTAGCTCCACTTTTTTGCTCAGAGAAAAGAATTCTACAATAATTTTATTATCTTGATTTTTCAAACGAAAGGCCTGGTTAATGTCTCTTTCGCTAATTTCAACATTTAATGTTGTTGCTATTTTTTTAACAACATCTATAGGCTTTATTTGTTTGTTTTCAACGTTTTTTATTTCAATATTTGAGAAATCATTTGTTGATCTATCTTGTTGATACGATTGTCCAAATCGTTTATTTGTTTTTCTTTTATCTTATCTCTTTCGTTCAATTCGTTAACTTGAGAAACTAATGTAGAGATGGAGTTTGTGATTGTTGATGTTGAACTAGAACTGAACTAGAACTGAACTAGAACTGAACTAGAACTGAACTAGAACTGAACTAGAACTGAACTAGAACTGAACTAGAACTGAACTTGAACTGAACTTGAACTGAACTAGAACTGAACTAGAACTGAACTAGAACTGAACTAGAACTGAACTAGACCTGAACTAGAATTGAACTAGAACTGAACTAGAACTGAACTAGAACTGAACTAAAACTGAACTAGACTGAACTAGAACTGAACTAGAACTGAACTAGAACTGAACTAGAACTGAACTGTAGAACTGAACTAGAACTGAACTAGAACTGAACTAGAACTGAACTAGAACTGAACTAGAACTGAACTAGAACTGAACTAGAACTGAACTAGAACTGAACTAGAACTGAACTAGAACTGAACTAGAACTGAACTAGAACTGAACTAGAACTGAACTAGAACTGAACTAGAACTGAACTAGAACTGAACTAGAACTGAACTAGAACTGAACTAGAACTGAACTAGAACTGAACTAGAACTGAACTAGAACTGAACTAAAACTGAACTAGAACTGAACTAGAACTGAACTAGAACTGAACTAGAACTGAACTAGAACTGAACTAGAACTGAACTAGAATTGAACTAGAACTGAACTAGAACTGAACTAGAACTGAACTAGAACTGAACTAGAAAAAAAAAAAAAAAAAAAAAAACAAAACTGAACTAGAACTGACTAGAATGAACTAGAATGAACTAGAACTGAACTAGAACTGAACTAGAACTGAACTAGAACTGAACTAGAACTGAACTAGAACTGAACTAGAACTGAACTAGAACTGAATTAGAACTGAACTTGAACTGAACTAGAACTGAACTAGAACTGAACAGAACTAGAACTGAACTAGAACTAAACTAGAACTGAACTAGAACTGAACTAGAACTGAACTAGAACTGAACTAGAACTGAACTAGAACTGAACTAGAACTGAACTAGAACTGAACTAGAACTGAACTAGAACTGAACTAGAACTGAACTAGAACTGAACTAGAACTGAACTAGAACTGAACTAGAACTGAACTAGAACTGAACTAGAACTGAACTAGAACTGAACTAGAACTGAACTAGAACTGAACTAGAACTGAACTAGAACTGAACTAGAACTGAACTAGAACTGAACTAGAACTGAACTAGAACTGAACTAGAACTGAACTAGAACTGAACTAGAACTGAACTAGAACTGAACTAGAACTGAACTAGAACTGAACTAGAACTGAACTAGAACTGAAGAACTAGAACTGAACTAGAACTGAACTAGAACTGAACTAGAACTGAACTAGAACTGAACTAGAACTGAACTAGAACTGAACTAGAACTGAACTAGAACTGAACTAGAACTGAACTAGAACTGAACTAGAACTGAACTAGAACTGAACTAGAACTGAACTAGAACTGAACTAGAACTGAACTAGAACTGAACTAGAACTGAACTAGAACTGAACTAGAACTGAACTAGAACTGAACTAGAACTGAACTAGAACTAGAACTGAACTAGAACTAGAACTAGAACTGAACTAGAACTGAACTAGAACTGAACTAGAACTGAACTAGAACTGAACTAGAACTGAACCTAACAGGATGTCATACCGCATCCTGAATTATAACACGATATACATCCCTGAGGACATAGAGATGCGGATGATCCAAAATATAATATATAATATACATACATTTATTATATTTTTTAATTTATAATTTGTTTATTACTGTATTGTAATTATGAAAACACGAAAATTTCTGAATAAAATTGAACTAGAACTGAACTAGAACTGAACTAGAACTGAACTAGAACTGAACTAGAACTGAACTAGAACTAACTAGAATGAACTAGAACTGAACTAGAACTGAACTAGAACTGAACTAGAACTGAACTAGAACTGAACTAGAACTGAACTAGAACTGAACTAGAACTGAACTAGAACTGAACTAGAACTGAACTAGAACTGAACTAGAACTGAACTAGAACTGAACTAGAACTGAACTAGAACTGAACTAAATGAACTAGAACTGACTAGAACTGAACTAGAACTGAACTAGAACTGAACTAGAACTGAACTAGAACTGAACTAGAACTGACTAGAACTGAACTAGAACTGAACTAGAACTGAACTAGAACTGAACTAGAACTGAACTAGAACTGAACTAGAACTGAACTAGAACTGAACTAGAACTGAACTAGAACTGAACTAGAACTGAACTAGAACTGAACTAGAACTGAACTAGAACTGAACTAGAACTGAACTAGAACTGAACTAGAACTGAACTAGAAACTGAACTAGAACTGAACTAGAACTGAACTAGAACTGAACTAGAACTGAACTAGAACTGAACTAGAACTGAACTAGAACTGAACTACGAACTGAACTAGAACTGAACTAGAACTGAACTAGAATGAACTAGAACTGAACTAGAACTGAACTAGAACTGAACTAGAACTGAACTAGAACTAATAGACTGAACTAGAAACTGAATAGACGGACTAGAACTGAACTAGAACTGAACCTAGAACTGAACTAGAACTGAACTAGAAAGGAACTAGAACTGAACTAGAACTGAACTAGAACTGAACTAGAACTGAACTAGAACTGAACTAGAACTGAACTAGAACTGAACTAGAACTGAACTAAATGAACTAGAACTGACTAGAACTGAACTAGAACTGAACTAGAACTGACTAGAACTGAACTAGAACTGAACTAGAACTGAACTAGAACTGAACTAGAACTGAACTAGAACTGAACTAGAACTGAACTAGAACTGAAACTAGAACTGACTATGAACTGAACTAGAAACTGAACTAGAACTGAACTAGAACTGAACTAGGAACTGAACTAGAACTGAACTAGAACTGAACTAGAACTGAACTAGAACTGAACTAGAACTGAACTAGAACTGAACTAGAACTGAACTAGAACTGACTAGAACTGAACTAGAACTGAACTAGAACTGAACTAGAAAACTAGAACTGAACTAGAACTGAACTAGAACTGAACTAGAACTGAACTAGAACTGAACTAGAACTGACTAGAACTGAACTAGAACTGAACTAGAAACTGAACTAGAACTGAACTAGAACTGAACTAGGAACTGAACTAGAAACTGAACTAGAACTGAACTAGAACTGAACTAGAACTGAACTAGAACTGAACTAGAACTGAACTAGAACTGAACTAGAACTGAACTAGAACTGAACTAGAATGAATAGAACTGAACTAGAATGAACTAGAACTGAACTAGAACTGAACTAGAACTGAACTAGAACTGAACTAAACTGAACTAGAACTGAACTAGAACTGAACTAGAACTGAACTAGAAATGAAACTAGAACTGAACTAGAACTGAACTAGAACTGAACTAGAACTGAACTAGAACGGAACTAGAACTGTGAACTAGAACTGAACTAAACTGAACTAGACTGAACTAGAACTGAACTAAGGAACCTGAACTAGAACTGAACTAGAAACTGAACTAGAACGGAACTAGAACTGAACTAGAACTGAACTAGAAACTGACTAGAACTGAACTAGAACTGAACTAGAACTGAACTAGAACTGAACTAAACTGAACTAGAACTGAGGACTAGAAACTGAACTAGAACTGAACCTAGAACTGAACTAGAACTGAACTAGAACTGAACTAGAACTGAACTAGAACTGAACTAGAACTGAACTAGAACTGAACTAGAAACTGAACTAGAACTGAACTAGAACTGAACTAGAACTGACTAAGAATAACTGAACTAGAACTGAACTAGAAACTGAACTAGAACTGAACTAGAACTGACTAAGAACTAACTAGAACTGAGACTACTGAACTAGAACTGAACTAGAACTGAACTAGAACTGAACTAGAACTGAACTAGAATTGAACTAGAACTGAACTAGAACTGAACTAGAACTGAACTAAACTGAACTAGAACTGGACTAGAACTGAACTAGAACTGAACTAGAAATGAACTAGAACTGAACTAGAACTGAACTAGAACTGAACTAGAACTGAACTAGAACTGAACTAGAACTGAACTAGAACTGAACTAGAACTGAACTAGAACTGAACTAGAACTGAACTAGAACTGAACTAGAACTGAACTAGAACTGAACTAGAACTGAACTAGAACTGAACTAGAACTGAACTAGAACTGAACTAGAACTGAACTAGAACTGAACTAGAACTGAACTAGAACTGAACTAGAAATGAACTAGAACTGAACTAGAAATGAACTAGAACTGAACTAGAACTGAACTAGAACTGAACTAGAACTAACTAGAACTGAACTAGAACTGAACTAGAACTGAACTAGAACTGAACTAGAACTGAACTAGAACTGAACTAGAACTGAACTAGAACTGAACTAGAACTGAACTAGAACTGAACTAGAACTGAACTAGAACTGAACTAGAACTGAACTAGAACTGAACTAGAACTGAACTAGAACTGAACTAGAACTGAACTAGAACTGAACTAGAACTGAACTAGAACTGAACTAGAACTGAACTAGAACTGAACTAACTAGAACTGAACTAGAACTGAACTAGAACTGAACTAGAACTGAACTAGAAATGAACTAGAAGACAGGCGGAGCTTAATCCTCAAATGAATTTGGTATACTTTTCGCAGTGCCCGTAAACTTAATAAAATAGAACAGTTTCGATATTTTGTATTTTTATAGAGCAGTTTCAAAGTTTTGTATTTCTATAGAAATTTTTCAAAACCAAATGAATTTGAGACGATTTTCATACTTCATTCAGAGCCCCAAAAACTTGGTTTGATACGATATAATCTCGTCAGCTTTCAGGTGCTGATATAACAATACTCTGGTATCGGAATAGAAGTTGGAAAATTATACTTACTTTCTAATAAGTAAAACTACCTACCAACTTAAAACATGAAAAATGTAATATATTTTTTCACTACATTTTTTAATTTAACAGATTTTTTCACTATACATATTTCTTTGCCTTTCTCGCCAGGTATTCTTCTCGCGAAATAAAAAAGAAGTATTTAATGAAATTGTATTCAAACAAAATTAGTCTGATTTACACAAATATGTTTTCGTAATTTAACTTAAAAATTTTAATAATACAAGATGTTGCAAGGTAATCTAAACGGCAAGCAACAAATTCAACATAACTACACAGAGCCAGCCAGAGATTTATATAGTAAAATCCTTACATCTCGTTTAACTCCAATTTCAAGAAATGTTTTAAGTAAACCATAATAATAGTAAAATGATAAAGCCGTTTATTTGCTCTAGTTTAAAACTCTGCCGACAAACACTTGTGGCATCTTCTTCATGCGGCCAGCCTGCCGCAAGCTGTCATTTGTTTGTTGAATTCTTGTAGTTGTTGTTGCTGTTCAGTTTCTTTCTTTTCTTTTGTATAGAGTTTTGATTTTGCCACAAATGGATTAATTGCATTGCAATGCGGCAAATGTACACATTCCTTTGCGCCACTTACCGTCAATAATTATCGCTCGTGGCATAGCAATATTTCTACTGTTACAGTTACATTTTTCTTAACAATCCGACTTTGAATGCATCTTTTACTTGGGTCTGACTGTCATTTTTTTCCTTCTTCTTTGCTTTAGTTTAGTGCAACAACAACAAAATATTCCATCATACCTTCCCATACAGACGAGCGAATGAACGAATTGTTGGATGGACAGACAGACAGACAGACAGACATACAGTCATACAAATCATTTCTAGCGGCTATTGCAATTGTATTTTCTACGATTTAAGTTTTTTTTTATTTAAACTTTAATATTTCGTAAAACATAGCAGTAGAAAAAATAAAGCGTAATTGTGGCAAGATAAGGTCTTTCTCTATTGCTGTGGAAATAGAAATGAAAATTAAGAAGATGAGGATGAGAAAAAAGAGATGGTTAGAAATGCACAAGATTTTAAAGATTAAAGAAATTAGCCGCCTATATTATTACAAATCTATATGAGTTGTAAGTCAGTCTGTTAGTGAGTGACTTAGAGTGTTTGCAACATGAGGCATAGTAAGGCAGACATTCGGAAGGATGAATAGATGAACACAACTGACTGACATTTGATTTTTTTCTATCCAGTTTAATGTTCGCATTGCGAGATGATTAGTTATAAATTTTATCGCAATTATTTTGTTTCAGTTTAATTGTAAGATTTTGCAAAATATTTTTCTCTAATAAATTTTCAAAATTTCTACTTTTGTAGAAAATTTTCAAAACTTTCTTTCTTTTCTTTTTTATAGAAAAATTTTTTTCTTTATAGAACAATTTCAACATTTTAATTTTAAAAATTTTGGAATTTTGAAAATTTTCTTCTTCTATACAGGATTTTTGGAAATTTTTTTCTTCTATAGAGAATTTTTGGATATTTTCATCTTCTATAGAGAATTTTCTTCTTCTTCTATAGAAAATTTTTTGAAATTTTTTCTTCTATAGAAAATTTTCATCTTCTATAGAAAATTTGTGAAATTTTCATCTTCTATAGAAAATTTGTGAAATTTTCTTCTTCCATAGAAAATATTTGAAAATTTTCTTCTCTATAGAAAATTGTTGGAAATTTTCTTCTTCTATAGAAAATTTTCTAAAATTTTTATATAGAAAATTTTCTTTTTATATATAAATAGATATAGATTATAGATAATTATGTAATGGAAGTTTTCTTTTTCCATAGATAATTTTTGGAAATTTTCTTCTTTTATAGACAATTTTTGGAAATTTTCTTCTTCTATAGACAATTTTTGGAAATTTTCTTCTTCTATAGACAATTTTTGGAAATTTTCTTCTTCTATAGAAAATTTTTGGAAATTTTCTTCTTTTATAGAAAATTTTTGGAAATTTTCTTCTTCTATAGAAAATTTTTGGAAATTTTCTTCTTTTATAGAGAATTTTTGGAAATTTTCTTCTTCTATGGAAAATTTTCTAAAATTTTTATTTTTATATATATATATATTTTTTGGAAATTTTAATCTTTATAGAAAATTTTTTATATTTTCTTCTATAGAAAATTTTCGAGAATAGAGAATTTTTGGAAATTTTCTTCTTCCATAGAGAATTATTGGAAATTTTCTTCTTCCATAGAAAATTTTTGGAAATTTTCTTCTTTTATAGAAAATTTTTGGAAATTTTCTTCTTTTATAGAAAATGTTTGGAAATTTTCTTCTTCTATAGAAAATTTTTGGAGATTTTCTTCTTCTATAGAAAATTTTTGGATATTTTCTTCTTCTATAGAAAACTTTTGGAAATTTTCTTCTTTTATAGAAAATTCTTGGAAATTTTCTTCTTCTATAGAAAAATTTTTGAAATTTTCTTCTTCTATAGAAAACTTTTTGAAATTTTCTTCTTCTATAGAAAACTTTTGGAAATTTTCTTCTTCTATAGAAAATTTTGGGGAATTTTCTTCTTTTATAGAAAATTTTTGGAAATTTTCTTCTTATATAGAACATTTTTGGAAATTTTCTTCTTATATAGAACATTTTTGGAAATTTTCTTTTTCTATAGATAATTTATGGAAATTTTCTTTTTCTATAGATAATTTATGGAAATTTTCTTTTTCCATAGATAATTTTTGGAAATTTTTTTCTTCTATAGAAAATTTTTGGAAATTTTCTTCTTCTATAGAACATTTTAGGAAATTTTCTTCTTCTATAGAACATTTTAGGAAATTTTCTTCTTCTATAGAAAATTTTTGGAAATTTTCTTCTTCTATACGAAATTTTTGGAAATTTTCTTCTTTTATACGAAATTTTTGGAAATTTTCTTCTTCTATAGGAAACTTTTGGAATTTTTCCTCTTCTATACAAATTATAGAAAATTTTTTGAAATTTTCTTCTTCTATAGAAGAAATATTCTTCTTCTTATGGAAAATTTTTGGAATTTTTTTTTCTACAGGACACTAAAACAGAAGACAAAAGTATAAACTGATACTTAATATATGGAACCAGGAACAGTTACCCAAATCATGGGGCGTCGGTCTCATAGTACCAATCCACAAGATTTCATGCGAGAACTATGGAGGAATCACACTATTGGACGTTTGCTATCCTTTACGTAATAATGGAAACTACATATGTCCAAAGAGACAACGACGAACTGCTCGAGTTATGCAACGGAGAGGACATAGTAAAATTTATAAAGGCGCAACACATAGGATGGACAGGACACGTATCACGCATGGACGACAGTAGTCCACAAAAGTTAATGCTAAACTATGACATCGGAGGTACTAGAAGAAGAGGACGGCCGCGAACGAGATGGAAGGTTGCGTAGAGGACGACCCAATATTATATATATTATAAACTGGCAGCAGAAAGCTTTAAACATAGAGGAATGGAAGAAAATAACTGATAAGGCTAAAGCTCACCCCGAGCTGTATAGCAGTTTCGATATTTTGTATTGTTATAGAAGAATTCTGATAAAAATTTATTATTGTCTCTGGGACTATAAAAAAAGAAGATGTTCGAGAGCTCGCGCTACATGGGGAGCTCTTCAAAAACCTCAAGCTACTATTAGATATATTTACTAAAGTTTGCTAAAGAACATTACTGAATATATACTTGAGATTTTACTATTTACAAAAATATATGTAATCTAGCTTAAACTTAAACGAAATTTTATTTCTTATTTAATAAAAAAAATACCGAACAAACTTTATGTTAAGTCCATATATGTTTGATATATGCCGCCTATAAATTCATATCGTATTAAAAAAATATTTACTAAATCGGAAAAAAACTTATCGTAAAATCTTTTTTTTCAAATAAAATCAAAATCAATGGTTCGTCATTAAACACAAAAACTGATTTTAATGGCAGCAATAAAAGTCTTTATAGACCAATATTAACCATTGAATCGTTATCAAGCCAAAACTACAAAAAAAAAAAAAAAATCCTAAAGTAACATTAAAATGAATCCCGTAAAAATAACCAAAAAAAAATTAAGTTATTTTTTCTTCATGCGGTTTCCTAAAATACACACAAAATCAATTTAGAAATAAAAAACGATTAAAAATTGATACGAATTTTATTAATTCAGCTTAATTAAACAAAAACAAAAGTTAATGTGCAAAAATAGCCGCAAGAACAGTAGCTGATCTAAGTTATAATTTGAAATTCCATTATTTAATGATTTCCATATAAAAAATCAGCGGCTAAACATTAAAAGTTGCTCTCTGCGCAATTTTGTTTAGAGAACATTTGAATGTTAAATGTTGTCAGTTTGTCATTAGTTTAAAGATTTCTTTAAAAGATTATAAATAAAAGGTTTATGGAAATTCTATGTTTCTTTAAACAAAACCCTCTATAAAGTAAAAGTAACCGTTTCGTATAAATCTTTTGTTGAAAATCCTTATTTATGTTATTAAAACACTCATACATAGACACAGTTTAGTATATCAATTTAAGCAGAACGCACCAAAGTGTTAATGTAATTAAAATAAATTTAGCTTTAAATGAACAACAACAACAAAAATAATAAGAAAACTTTAAAATACCCCAACTACGGGCAGGCAACTTTTGTTTCATAAATAAAATACTTAAAAAAACGAAAGACTTAAGACACAAACTTGATATTTTGTTTATTGTTGTTGTTAATGAAACTTTTGAATGTGTTGCTAAATTATGGCCACTGAAATGATCGTAATTTGTTTTCTTTTCGGTACTTTTTTATTCTTCTTTCTCAGTTTATATAGTTTATTTTTTTAGCAATATAATCGTTGTTGTTATTGTTCGCATAAAACCAGAAGCTCTTTCGGCTTTCGATAAAAGTAGATCGTTAAATGTTGATAAGATGATGATTTTAAGATCATTATTAACAAGTGATTTCAAAGTGAAAATGCCGCTTTAGGCCAACATTGAAAAAGGATTTTGTTCGTAAATTTTAAGGGCTTTGAAGAGAATTGATAAAAATAATTTTAATAGTTAGATTCACAAAAAAGAGGACAGGAAATTTCTTAATATACAAATTAACAACAAATAGATTTTGGGTAATAAAAACAACATCTGCATTGTAAAACGTAATATGATGTAGGAATTCTTAATATTTTTTTTGTAGTAATTAGATAACAAAAAGGTTGGGATATTTATTGCAAATTTGCCGAATTTTTATAAATGATCCATAGTTTGGTGGGTGGGAATTTAATGTTGTTAACGAAAACAACATTTTAACTACTAACTAACTAACTACTAAATACACTAACAACTAACGAACAACCTAAACTAACACTAACAACTAACTAACGAACTAACGACAACGAAACAACTAACTAACGAACTAACTAACTAACTAACTAACGAACAACTAACGAACTAACTAACTAACAACGAACTAACTAACTAACTACTAACTAACTAACTCCTAACTAACTAACTACTACTAACTAACTAACTAACTAACTACTAACTAACTACTAACTAACTAACTAACTACTAACTTAACTAACTAACTACTAACTAACTAACTAACTCTACTAACTAACTAACTAACTACTAACTACTAACTAACTAACTAACTAACTAACTACTAACTAACTAACTAACTAACTAACTAACTAACTACTAACTAACTAACTAACTAACTAACTAACTACCTAACTAACTAACTAACTAACTAACGAACTAACTAACTACTACTACTAACTAACTACTAACTAACTAACTAACTAACTAACTAACTAACTAACTACTCTAACTAACTAACTAACTAACTACTAACTAACTAACTAACTAACTACTAACTAACTACTAACTAACTAACTAACTAACTAACTAACTAACTACTAACTACTAACTAACTAACTAACTAACTAACTACTAACTACTAACTAACTACTAACTCTAACTAACTACTAACTACTAACTAACTAACTAACTAACTAACTACAACTAACTAACTAACTACTAACAACTAACTAACTACTAACTACACTAACTAACTAACTAACTAACTACTAACTAACTAACTAACTATAACTAACTAACTAACTAACTAACTAACTAACTAACTAACTAACTAACTAACTACTAACTACTACTAACTAACTAACTACTAACTAACTAACTAACTAACTAACTAACGAACTAACTAACTAACTAACAACTAACTAACTACTAACTACCTAACTACCTAACTAACTAACTAACTAAACTAACTAACTACTAACTAACTAACTAACTAACTAACTACTACCTAACTAACTAACTAACTAACTACACTAATAACTAACTAACTAACTAACTAACTAACTAACTAACTACCTAACTAACTAACTAATAACTTAACTAACTAACTAACTAAACTAACTAACTAACTAACTAACTAACTAACTAACTAACTACTAACTAACTAACTACTAACTAACTAACTAACTAACTAACTAACTAACTAACTAACTAACTAACTAACTAACTAACTAACTAACTAACTAACTACCTAACTAACTAACTAACTAACTAACTAACGAACTAACTACTAAACTAACTAACTAACTAACTAACTAACTAACTAACTACTAACTAACTAACTACTAACTAACTAACTAACTAACTAACTACTAACTAACTAACTAACTAACTAACTACTAACTAACTAACTAACTAACTAACTAACTACTAACTAACTAACTAACTAACTAACTAACTAACTAACGAACTACTAACTAACTAACTAACTAACGAACTAACTAACTAACTAACTAACTAACTAACTAACTAACTAACTAACTACTACTAACTAACTAACTAACTAACTAACTACTAACGAACTAACTAACTAACTAACTAACTAACTAACTAACTAACTACTAACTAACTAACTAACTACTACTAACTAACTAACTACTAACTAACTAACTAACTAACTAACTAACTAACTAACTAACTAACTAACTACTAACTAACTAACTACTAACTAACTAACTAACTAACTAACTAACTAACTAACTAACTAACTAACTAACTAACTAACTAACTAACTACTAACTAACTAACTAACTAACTACTAACTACTAACTAACTAACTAACTAACTAACTAACTCCTACTAACTAACTAACTAACTAACTACTAACTAACTAACTAACTAACTCTAACTAACTAACTAACTACTAACTAACTAACTAACTACTACTAACTAACTAAACTAACTAACTAACTACTAACTAACTAACTAACTATAACTAACTAACTAACTACTACTAACTAACTAACTAACTAACTAACTAACTAACTAACTACTAACAGACTAACTAACTAACTAACTAACTACTAACTAACTAACTAACTAACTAACTAACTAACTAACTGTGAAAACCCTTATTGTAATCATGAATATGTTCGACAACAACATTTCTCCCATAATTAAGCTTTATCCGAATGAAGACCTAAGTGTTGATTTCGTCCTCTCCATAAAGAACACAGCAATGTTATAACATGCTTTAAAGACCTAATCGTATCTGAAGATATAAGGCAGCTCTATGGTGTTGTTAATTTCAAAGTAAAATGACTTCGGAAGAGCATGGAGAGACTATGTTACGAATGGATACAAATTGTACTACCATCTTACTTTTTAAGAACATATCTATCATAAATTTGAGCTCTGGGAACCCTTTTTTTAAAGACTTCGTAGCTGTAATGTATAAGGTCCTTAACCCATTTAATTTGAGGCATTTTCTAGGTTTTAAACTTGGTAAACTTGTTGAAATTTGCTAATAATTGAGTTAGACAAGAACCTACCAACAACAAGGTATCATCAGTTTCAAATTTAAAATTTGGATCTGTAAATTCTTGATTGGGTTTGGTCAGTAATATGGAGACTTGCCTACAATGTTAGGTAAATTTTGGATACGAATTCACAACAAGGTATCGTCCACCAGTGTTATGAAATCCTGAATATTGATATAATTTCTTAAAATTCTAAAATTAATTTATAGATTTTTAATGCTAAGAATATATGTCAGTATGTACATCAGTATAGATTTTGCTAACATTTCAAATTATATAATTCATTTCACATCTTTCAAATGCTCGTATTCTATCATATTTTATTCTAACATTAAATAATCAGCTTCCGCACGCGGTATTTCATAAACGACATTTGTACTATTTCGTCTTCCATATAAATGACGGTAAACATTAAAGGCCAGCAGGCAACTTCAAAGATCAACAAATAAAGAAAAAACACTACAACAACAGCAGCAGAAACTGAAAAAAACGTATAATCTTCAATTTCAAAGTACAGATTAGACGCACAATTAGAAAGAATAATGAGTAGGAAAATGTTAAAGCTTGAAGAATTCTCAAGCGATTTCTAGTGTAAGTATGTTTGTTTGTAAGTTGTATGGAGTGTCTCCATTGGTTTCAGAGACTTAATGCTGCTGCTGCTTGTGATAACTTGAGGAGTGCGATGTGGAAGATGATGATTTCTTGAAGGTTTTTGTTATTAACCAGTGATCGCTCAGTGGCTTCATGGTTATTTGTATGTTTTGTCAATGTTTATGCAAAAGATAAATAGCAAAGCGATGAGAAAGAACTACTATATGTATGTATAGCGGTATAACTACTGCTGAAAAGTAGAGTTCTAGATACATACATATGTATGTTCAAATTGAAAATAACCCATGGTCTTTGGAACTATTTGTGTGAGCATGTGATGTTAAGAATAAGGCAATAATTATTATGTATGAGCAGCCACTAACCGCACAAATAAACAACGTACGAATACAACTAGTCGAATGACAAACAATTCGCCTGTGCAAATATCCCGTGGGAGCAAGATCATCATCTACATCATCCCGACAACATCGTTATTGTCGTCATTTTCATAGAGTCGTCTACAATCCGAACTCTTACATGCTGTTCACATTATTCATGAATTTTTATTTATGCATGAGAGTAAAAAAAAAAAACTCAAGACAAGATCATAGTAAACATACATACACACGCACACTTCTATTTAATATTTGTACGAATGCGTAGTAAGTAGTCGTAGTCAACAATGAATGATGTTTGTTTATTAGCTCCTGAGTTTATACTGTCTAGCACTTAAATAAGAACATAAGTATTTGCCGCAATAGTCTACGGAAAATGGAAATATATCTTATTCTGTAAGACCAGTTAATGGCTTCAAGATTGTTTTTTAAATTCAACTAAAACTAAAAGTTTTGAATCGTTTTAAATTTCTCATATGCCCTGCTTTGGGACATTGGAATGTGGAGTTGTCAGATCTCCATTCGGACGCGTTCCAGGTGGTGAAAGGGAGAGCTTTGCATGGGATTTTCTGATACGGATACAAACCCATTGCTTCGGGTACTGCGGACTAAGTAGTGAACACAGCGAACTCTGAATAGGTTGGATCGATGCAGGGTTCAATCAACGCTTCCGCCCCCTAACCTAGGAACATGTTGTCCAAAATCATGCTTCTTTGGGCATAGTTGATCGACTTGAAAACAAGTCGGTTGACAACTACAGACGAAAAAACATCTTTAGATTTGGTTAAAGTCTTATTGACCCTGCACGAGTGGTATGATCTTCCTGCAACATCAGATTTATTGGACCAAGTTACATCTGCACGGCCTAAATGGTAGCGATCGGAGAAAGAGCAAGCTCTTCAGAAAACTCTACACCTGAATACTAAACGTCAGAATCGATTTGAGACTCGTAAATAACATGGAGGATTCTCAAGGAGAACCCTGGCTCATCTCCGCAAAAGAATGATGTTGGTAGGTACCAAGGCTACTGCTGGCGTGGACGAACGAAAACCTGTAAAAACTAGCGGTGACGTCTCTAGGGGAAGAGTGGCCCGGCGAGAGACTCGGTGTGATCCTGGTCAGTTGTGGTCTTTCCAGTGGAACCACATGAACCGGAGGCGCGTATGAAGGTTTTCGAACCTAAAGGTGCAAACAGAAAGGCTTAATAAAGAATCGTTAGCGTTACTCCGTGAAAAGTAAGGAAGGTGTACTACGAATTCAAAGTGACAAGATGTCGAAGTGCTTTACTTTGTGTATCTTACACGCAGGTGGCAATTTGTGTACATGGTACACTGTGGTAAATCTGTTATGAATAGAGTCTTCAATTTAATGGTATCACTTGCATAATAAGATACCTTTCATCCATCACCATTAAACCCAGCACACTTCTCATTCATTCGAGAACAACATCCGACACACTCACTCTAGGTATACGGGCGGGTATGATCCGTACACCCCTACATTCATCCTGTGTTATATACACTTAACACCAATTCATTTCAAACGCTTAGTCCCTCAATCACTTCTCTGTGGGGAGTGAGAGGTACTGGTAACACCTTTTTTCCATGGGATTGTAATCATTCCAAGATGGGGTCTTTCATCAAGATAACATACCTCCGATGAGAGGATTCGGAGTGACAATACACAAACTTGTTAAAGCTCTCTCCGCCACCTAAGATCTAAACAAATCGAGTAACTGTAAAACCCCTAAGTGGGCATTTGATATCGAGGTTGAGTATTTTTAAGAACCTGTCTTAAGTCAGTGATCTGCTTAACTAGTAACGCACATAATCGCCTTTTGGTTGGCCTATGAAATTTGGAAAAGTTGGACAATATCATACTGGTTAAAATCCATTGGAAATATTCAAGCTTCTACAGATCAAAAGCTTGATTAGTTTATCATTTTAGAATAAGGCTCTAGAACATTTATCGTAATCAAACACTAAGGATTCTTGACACTTCTTCGAGTAAAGTCGAGAATGATTTATACTTCGAAATATCAAAGCAACCTCGTCTGGTTAATTAAAAGCCCTAAATATAACTTGAAGTTTAGATCATGTATTTAGGCTAAAGCAACCTAAATATCTTTGTCCTTTCTGATTATATTAGGAGACTATCTACCTACATGGTCCATGACCACATCAATTCCACAAAAATATTTCGATTTCCTTATTCAAATCACTTTCACTCTATAAACCTCTCCATATATTCGTGTGTAAGTGTTTGATGTTTTTTTCTCTTTAAAAAAAATAATACAAAAACCAAATAACAAACAAACCAAAAGATTATCAACACGCATCGTCTATGGCGGCGGCAACTTTTGGCGGCATCTCATTGCAAACATGAACTACAATTAGTGTTGACGAAGCATCATAAACAAGGCCTAGAAAGAAACTCTTTTTCCTTTTATCTCTCTCTCGCTCTTCTACATTTTCTGTTTCTCTTTGTTGTTGTAATGATTTGTTTTTTTAATTTAGTTTTAGTTACCACTGTTACGCTGCTGTTGTTGTTATTCTACCGTCATTATCATTATTGTCGCCGTGTTAGTTACCATTTATTTCTTATTTGGCTACTGTGCATTTTGCCATCAATAAATATTATTAACATTTTAACATCATCAACAACAACTGTATATACACATACAAATAAATACCAATAATAGCAGCAACAACATTATTGTCTCCATCAACGATATATGCGAGGGTAATCGGAAAAATAGTTTCGAAATGTAAAATGGTTACCTTATTGGGGATACTATGTTACGACATTTCTTCATTTAGGAGTGGGTTTTGTATACTAACCGATCAATAGTATTAGATTGGATTCAATAGTATTAGATTGGATTTGGATTCTATATATGGATTCTTTGAAATCTGATAATCTCGGAATAATCTTGGTGGAATGTCTTAAATATATTCCCTGTGTTGAATATTGAGAACAATTCCTTTCAGACTTCCGAAGTCCGCTTTCCCAGACGCAAAAGTTAAAGGATTGTTAACAACACTTCATTAACCCAAAATAAAAGCACTTTTCATCATAACCTCGTTACTTCAAAACTAATCTCTACTATGCAGTTGCATACAGCAGTAGCAAGCTGCAACAGCTGTAACATGATTGGTTATTGTTGTTGTCGTCATCGTCGTAGTCCTCAGCATAGTTGTTGTTTAATTCAACGGTTGTTGGTTGCGTGTGTGATTTTTATAAAAAAAAAAATACTCGTTACATTAAGTTTATGTGTGTGATTAGGTATTTGTTTGTATGTTTAGATATATGTATATGTATTGGTATGTAGTAAGTTATTAGTGTTGCTGATGGTGTTGTTGTAGTGTGTTAATACCATTGTTTGTTGCATGTTATTTGTTGTTTACATTACATACAATGTTGTTAGTTCTTTTGCCGACAATGTTGAAATAGAAGATTTTTGAAGAAAAAAATTACAACATAAAATAAGTTGTAAGGCCAAGATCTATGAATGTATGTTTCTTAGAGCTTTGAAAATAAGTTAAGTAACTTTCGATAATGTTTGTGGATTTGAACAAGTTGGATGTCTTTCATAGGAAATAAGAACCAGAAGGAACTCTACTTTTAATAAAGAACTCCAGTTAGTCCTGCGAAGAACCTGCTTTTAAAATGGGACCCATTTCACAGGAATGAATAATTTGTGGGAACTCTACTTGTGATAGGTATCGAACAGAACTCCATGGTTAGTCTTGCGAAGAACCTGCCTCTAAAGTTGTAATCTTAAAAATTGGGAAGGTGCCGATTAGAAGGGCTGTTAAAACAAGCCCCGCCAAGGATACTGTAATACCTAAGATGGTGAACAGATCATCATTAGAGACTACCGATAACATTGAGGAGTCAAATCCTACAAACGAGGAAGTAATATCACACTTTCTAGTAGAGAGTGCGGGGTCCTTTTATAACTGATAAAGACACCTCAGTGCCAACAATAGTACCCACGGTACTACAGATTCTTCGACACTAGCACCAAATTCAGATCTGATGAAACAGGTTGATTGAAGAGGCGCAAGGAGAAAGTAAGATCATTGTGCGCTTTGTGTAGCTTAAACACCAATAACTGGGGAAAAGCTCTTATGAATGTCTTTAATACCTAAGACTTGAACTCAGTAAATACAGCTACTTTCTTCAATAGAATCGGGAAAGAAGTATTAGTCAGGAACTTAAAAGTTCAGCAGATCTAATACACGAAATTAAGGATTGCATAGTAAGCGCAATCCCTTTCAGACATACTACGACCGCCACCGAAGTCGATTAAGTATAATACTAATTGGATAATGTTTGGAACCTTATTAAAGAACTGTTTAGAACAGTTCAATGCCGAAGAGTTTTTACTTTAACGCCTACATGTTAAAGTATAAACTTTCACAAGCGCCTTGATTAAATAGTACGATTACGAGAGCGGTGATCTGCCCAGGAGAAAGGCTGGCTAAGAGGGGAGATCTGGATCCTTGGGAAGACTCTTCCAAAACTCTTTAACAGGAGTAAAAAGACCGCAGTCTACTGCGGAAAAGTATCTGTGAACCATTCTCTTGCTGTATCACCGTTGCATCTGATGTTGACAACACTGTTGAGAGAAGAAAACTTAAGTTTTCATGACATGTTATTGGACAAGACCCAGTATAAGTGTAGTAAAATAGGAAAGATATATATCTTTGTACAGAATCATCCAAGGTTCCGGAATTTAAGCTATGTATCTCTGTCACCTTTGAGAATCTTGATGATCAACTCGTTAATGGTAGATTAATGGCAACTGCGTCGATGTATATGGTGACTTTCGAAAGTTACTTAAACTCTCCTTTGCAGTAACAGAAAATATGGGAAGATGACAGGTCTTTGGGCGTGATAACGCTTTAAGATGTCTGAAATGTTTTGAGTATGTTTATTGACTGCCCGTTGCTTAACTTCCGAGATGCAAAAATATCACTTCCGTTTATAACCACGCAGATGTTGATTCGGCAACAGCATCTAGAGAAGAAATCGATAGACCGAAATACGAATCCATCAAATAAGCCGAAGACTTGTTACTCACACACACTGTTTTAAATCTGGCATGAAGAGAGTAAACCTTGAACAAACCGCTCACTCTAGGTATGCGTATACCTAGAGTTGGTGTCAAGTGTATATGAACTTGACACCAAATCATTTCCAACGCTTAGACCTACAGTTATCCTCTGTGGGGGATCCCTTGTTAGAGTTACAGATAGACTTTACCGTTTTTTAGCCAACATTCTCCTCCTGTGGATTCGCACTCAAACCTCTCCACAAAACCCCGTCAAGACAAAGTCCTTAAATCTGCCCTAAGGGCTACCGGTTCCCAATGTAACCGATTATAAGGCACCCTGAGTCGACCCCAGGTCAAATTATTCAAAGGAAAGGCCGAGGATACTTACTTCTAGTCCTGGTAGACTAGAAGTATTGGTAGCACCTCTTTTCCCTCGGGTTTCAATAATACAAAAATGAGGGAAGATCGTCAAGGTTGACGTTTCTAAAATTGCCAAAAAGTGCTTTCGAGTCGCCAAAACGAATTATTATTTAAAAATGTGTAAAAGTTCAAAAAGTTAACATTTGAAAACTCAAATAAAAATTCTTCATTAAAAACATAAACTGCCACGAATTCATAATGAATATTTATAAAACGCAAAAAAAAGCTTAAGAGAAACCGCTTCACAATCTAGAAAGATTGATCATGACGATGATGTTGATAGGAAAATATACTTGGAGTAAGTATAAGGTTTTATGATTTGCCATTTTTTTAATGTATGTACATAAAAATGTCTGCTAAAAGCTGTTGTTTATCCTTTTCATACTACATTTTAACTTACCTATACATACATATCCTTGTATATTTGTGGAACTTTTGGCAGGTGGCGATTTGCGATATTCGTGTGAAGTTGACCGACAAACATAAATGTGTAACGTGGCCGGTCATAAATACGACTGGCTGACTGGCTTCTCAGTAATGATGAGGGGTTGAGATGAATAAGTTTTAAACAGCCACAGGATACAAAAGATGCTCACTCACACTTGCTCACACAAATTCACATGGTTGCACCACAGCACAGGATTAAGATGATTACCGTGTGTTTCTTTAAGGTAACAGGAATAACAAACAGCGCAAAAAAGAACTAAACAATAACAATAACAAAAAACGTAGTGTGGGAAAATCAACAGGTGCTTCTGCATAAATAGTTTTACCTTTGCCATATTTTGGCTTTTGGAGGGCTATAAAAGGATTTTTATGAAAGGAATTTTATGACCAGTCAAGCTGGTTTCTTTACCCCAAAAAATATTAAACTCAAAAATAAAATTAAAAAAAAAAAACTATTTGAACAATTTAAATTAAGGCAGCCCAAAAATAAAATACCGTATTTAGGGGAGCCAACACTATAAAGAGGTCATAGTTTTTATCTTCACTATTAAAAAACAACAACAAAAACTAACTATCCCTTTACTCTTGCGAGACAAAAATCTCTCTTGGCATTTATTTAACTCGCATTCACTATTGTTACAATCGTCATGCACTTAAAAACGATCGTTTTAATGTTACGGATATTAAAGCAAAACGAAGAAACCGAAAACAAAACAAAAACTAGAATAGCTAGCAAAAACAACAACAACAATAACTACAAGAGTAACAAATAATAACAACAAGCAACAACTACAACAGTAAAAAGCAGCAGCAAATAATGTCGGCAAACAACAAAGTTTAATCTCTGCATTAAGGCACACGCCATTTTCAACATCAAAGCATACCGACAAATTTTCTGCGGCTGCGCGAAAATATATTCAAAAGAAACGCCGACGACGTTGACTACAAAGACGTTATGGTCGGCAAACGATCTAAACACAAACACACAAAAAAAAGCATTCCGAAGACCTTTAATTATTATGTTGGTTAAATGCGTTCGCTGTATGTACATACTCACGCTCATTGTCATGGTGCACGTAGAGTAGAGATAAAGTTTAGAGTAGAGTATCTCTTTCACTATTCACTAGGTATATAGGTAAGTCAACAACAATAATAATAATAATAAAAGAAATACGAGTTAAAGATTTAAAGATAAAGAGAGAGTAAGAAATCTAGCGATTTTGAAGAGTCTTGGAAATGTTGAGAGTTTAATAGGAGAGCATAATTGTGGTATATTATGGAATGAAACAGGAGAGAAGTCACTACAATTAAGCCGGGTTTATATTTATTTACTATAGGATCAAATATTTTAACTAGTTACCTATCCCGCCTGCATGTGATTGTATTTCCAGACACAAAGCTTTACATAGTTTCGGAAAGAGTCGAACAAACTACCAACTCGCAATATATGAAAATTTAGATTCATAATTATACGACAATATCGTACTTTAATGTATCTGTGCAGCTCTTCAGAGATGAGTCTCTACAGATCTACCGATTGGGATAATGAATTCTCATTGGGTGACTCTAATGTCTCAAAATGGTCTATTATGGACTTTTGGATAACCATATTCTATGGATTATAAAACTTATGCTTCGGAACTTTTGGATGTCCTTCGGAATGTTACACAATTTTATTTTTTGTGGATGTTACTCTTACAGTAGCTCAGCTCTCTGCCCACGAAAGGACTCCTATCACAGTTCTGTTTCGCTCAAGATCCATTTTCATGAATTAAGTAGCCACAGCAGTTATGTTCTTCTCGATATGCACCATATGACAATGACGATCATTGGCACTTGAAAGTAATTTTAGAGAACGACACTGTTCTGTACCTCATTTAGACTAAAACTTACTTTATATTTACATTTGGGCCACAGTTGTTATCAATATTTCATAATGTTCTTTAAGTATTTGGTCTGTAGAGGTATAACTGGTAATAAGAATTATGGTGGCATTTTCCCTGAACTGCATAAAATCATGATTTGACCCTCAAATGTATTATTTTTCACTATTTTAGGGACATTCGAATTTATATCGATTGTCAAGTTGTTACTGTCAGTCAGTTTGTTGGCATATCTATACTAGTCCAAGTTTGCCGTTGGTCTCTACTGGAGATGAAAAGCTATTTGGCTCGATAATACTCGTATTGGTGAATGAATACTGGGACACTCTAGTTATGGCATTACTTATAAATTACCGAGAGTGGATAATAGAGTTTTTCACGGGAATTCCCGGGATGAGAATACGATTCATTGTAGGCTTGCAATACTCTTGCAATATTCTTTAGGGTCTGTCACAAAACAATGACATATAATGCATTAGCGATGCCATTTTGTTTTCTCATTCTCGACGATTCGTATACTGCAAGTTTAAAACAAATCCTTTATTTTAAGGATGTAATCTACGCTTTCTTCCTTTATTCTATCGAAACTCTATTTTTTACAAGGATCAACAAATTGGATTCTTGTTAAAGCATCTAGATAAAAAAACGTCCCTAATTCTGGTGTGACGAGAGTTTTTACTGACGGAGTAGAAGGATTAGCAGTGGTTTCTTCATTGTTTCTCTTTTAGATTATTGAGTATCTGGTGACATATTCGACAGGAAAGCTCCTGTATAGAGTATTGCGGATGTCTTTCGACATATATAGAATGTTTGGTGTCTTTGAACGACATAGCGACACATTCCTGGGTTATGCTAATATGGGTTCCGTTTCATAGCAACAACCAGAGAAACTGTTTAATTTATGAACTAGCCAAAACAGGTACACTACTGAGGGCTGAGGATGTCGATGACTAATCAATACCTTACGAATTGTAACATACTGGTTCAAAATGAACTTAACCTTCAGTTGACAAACTTCGACCCCCGATTCGATCTTGATTGAAGAAACTCATCTAGGTGTTATTACGTTACCGCCGAAAAGAGTTGATACCAATACCTCAAGTCTGCCGGGACTATAAACTGTCTATTATCAAATGTATCCTCGGTCTTTCATTAGAATGGTTTGACATGGGGTCGAACCATAGGGAAGAACCACATAATCTGGGAACCGGTAGCCCTTAGGACAAAGTTTCTAACTTTACCCCTTGTCCCGTCTAAGTGTAAGTACTAGTGGCTGTGGTTTTATCCCTAGAAGATAATGTTGGTAAAAACACTGATAAAGTCTATAGTTCTGGATAAGTTCGGTGCTGTTACTGAGACAAAAAATACTCCAACTGTGGTACTAAGCGTTGGAAATGAGTTGGTATCAAGTGCATATGATTCTGGACCCGTATACGTAGAGTGAATATGTCGGATGTTTTCCTCAATGAGTGTGTCGGATGAATGAGAAGTGTGCTGCGATAAATGGTGATAGATGTATGTATGTGTTGGATGTAATCTTATATTAGTGATACCATTGAATTTTTCTTCCTTGTCCGGACATGTTCAGAGTATAATTTATTCATACAAGATTTACCACAGTGTGTTCTCGGCTTATTTGATGGTTTAGGGTATCAGTCTACCGATTACGTCTCCGGATGCTGTTGTCGATTCAATAGAGGCTATTCTATCAGCATGTTTGTAAACGTAAGTAATTTTTTCATCTCGGATGTTAAGCATCCGGGCTGCATTGGTCAGAGTTAATATAGCGCGAATAATTGAGCATAGTGCTTGTGCATGGACCGGCAGAATCACTCACTCTGTGGTTGTAAAATTAGCCCAAAATGGCCGGTATTCTCGTAAAGCACTTTGACTTCATGTCACACTTCGAATATGACCTTCGTATAATTGCTCTAGGACAATCATTTTTATAGGTTTCCGAAGAGAAGCAATAAAAAAGGTAATAAATGTAATTACTGGACACTGTTCTCTTGATACATGTGATGTCCCATATTCATCATTAACAGAGAACATAATTTAAGTTCTGCTTTCCTCAGGCATTGATGAACTACGTGGGATAAAACAAGGCATATTCTAAATTTTGTCAAGGCATCTGGTTGGGATCCTTATAGAAATAATGATTATAATATAATAATAATACACACAATGACTTCCCTTTGAACCTAATCTAACTATCTGTGTAAATCTAGAGGTGTAGTAACCTATCTCACTGCTTCTGCAACATTACGCAGTTGTAAAACAAAGATTTCAATTAAAACAGTTAATCCTTTTAAAAACAAGAAGATCTAGGACGAATTCAGTTACTTAATTCCAAAGATCACACTTTTAGAAATTTATATACTACGTTAAAGATTCAA